>NW_028278280.1:300000-580617 GCF_059751315.1 Micrasema longulum
CGACGGGTGCATCAGACACAGGGTGGGTAGCCATGCTAAACAAGTTACTGTGGTCTTCTCGCGACGGAACCTACATACATTGCAATGCGAAGTAAATGATCGCCGTGATGTCACCACGAGCGCAAGGACTGTCAGACTTCGGGCTTCTGATCCAGTCTGACAGCAAAACAGTTCTGTGGGCAAGTCTTTCTGTTCATTATCTTTTGGAATAATTAAAATTCATAATCGGGTTGTGGTCCCGTGGCTAGTGTTGCGGACTCACGGGCCGGAGGTCCGAGGTTCAAACCCCACCCTTCCCCAACTTGATTTCCATTTTCTAATAGTGAGTTATTTACAACTCGTTGAAAATGGCCACCAATATTGAAATATTTGGGTAAATTATAAGAACGCTAATAAATCTTTTATATAAAAAAAAAACATTTTAAACCACTTTTTTGTTCAATTACCACCGGTTTCGGAAGTACACAAGTTCCTTATCGAGATATATATAATTTAGAATTAAGTATATTCTTATTTTATAATTTTCAAGTTGAACATGGTTTTTTTTAACTTTATTTATTTCTAACATTTTGGGATAAAGTCCCAACTCCATGGTACTAAAAGTCCTAGGGTGAGTTGGGACGATTAATTAGTTGAAACAGACATACGAGTCTATCAATATATTATATGGGATCAGAAACATAATAATAATTATTTATGTATTGCACGTCAAAATGGTAAACAACAAAATCAAACATTTGGTTTACATTTACTAAAAAAAGAAAGAGAAAAAAAGGTGCTCAAATATTCGGAAAATCATTCTGTGTTCCAATCCACCGAAACCCTCCCATTAAGGAAAATCCAGTTCTGAACCGCTCTCTCAAAAATAGTTTTTGTCCTTGAGAGCTTTATAAGCTCTTTCAAAATATTTAATTATTTAATGAATAATAACAAAGTAAGAGTTTCAAATAACGAAGTAAGAGTTTTACTGTTGATATGGTGAAACTGGGTCCGCAGCACTGTCTTGTTACTGGAATAAATAATTATTCTTAAATTTATTTGTGTTTTTATTTTATAAACTAATGTTGTTGAATATGTTTAATTAATACTTAATTTGATTTGTAAGCATGTGAAAACGTAAACACAATATTTTTACTATTTTCCGATATTTTGGGAAAATTGAATTAAATATCTCGGAATGAGTACCTAATGCGTCTGATAATTAATGATATTATGATTCCCCAAAGTGCAGGCGCTCTGACGCCGATCTAAGCGCCAGCCTGAGATTTATGAAAGCAATTGACAAAGTAGTAAATGGGCCATTAGAAATCAGCGTGTGGAGGGTTGTGTTAGGTTACCAACCCCTTGTTCGAGCACCACACCCCAAGAGGTAAAACATATATTTCGAATTCTCCCCATTCCGTCTAACAGATTCCTATTAAAGCAATTTTACTGATTCGGATAATATTTTCAATCGAAGGCGATCGTGCATTCTGACTGCCAAAAATGGCATAGACTTGTAATTAATGAACGAGAGAAGCTAATTAAATCGAATATTTTTAGTGCGATTTATAGAAATGCAGTAAAGCTTTAAATTACTTGAATTTGGGGAAAATTTTCAGATTATTGCTGGAATTGAATGTTAAAATTTTCAATCCATTAGAATTACAATCATTAAAAAAAATATAAGTGCATTCTTTTTCAAAAGGAAACAACCTTATTACTGCTACATTCATTATAAAAAGGCAATGAAGATTTAAACAAAAATTCTCTGTTTAGAAAAAAACACATGCAGTATTTTTTTTACGAGATAAACAAACAGCACGCATTAATATAAATATATGAACAAAATTATGAGTATTTTTAGTGTGCGACACCCAACCACTGATCAAGAAAAATGTTTTCATAGAAGTAATAATATAGATAATACAAACCGCACATGAAAATTACTGGCCTAGGTAAATCTATCGTTATATTGCTCACATATTCTGTGTATCGTGGATTGTTTTACATAATTTGTGGACACATTATCTTTGCAAAACATGAGTTTTTGTCTTGCCGGTAATCTATCTATATAAGTATATATAAAAATCAAGGCTCCGTATGTTTGTGGCCGCAAATCTTGAAAAGTAATAAATAGATTGATTTGAACTTTTTACAGAACATTTCATTTTACAAGAAGAATGTTTATACATACTTTTTATTCGAAAGTTCAAACGGAAACCAAACATTCTATGCATTTAAAATTGACTCATGATTAGTCGTAGTTAACAAGTACTGAATGATAGTTCAATACAGTGCTACCATTTTATCAATTTTATCTAAAGTTACAATTTTGTTTTCTTACATTCTACGGCATAGTTTAAGCAACACAAATAAAGATATTAAATTAAGCAATGTCTTTTCTCGATAAATGTATAGCTGCTAGACTATTAATTTACTCCCCTAATATATAATATTAGACGAGGCCACAGCGAAACGTGGCCGGGTTCAGCTAGTTTAAAATAAATAAAGCGCAAAAAACTCTATGCGTAATTTTTCGAATCTAAATTATACATACAAGAGATCAAGAAATATTTTTGTACAACACAGTTTTAATCTAAAGAAATATTTCGATTTATCAACAACACGTTTGCATTTATGCAATCAAATAACGAGTTTTTATACATAAAGATAATTGTATATGATTACAGTTTCAAGCTTCAATTCAAAAATATATTTATGTTTTCAAATCATAAGAATTTTTATAGTAAACATAAATGAAGTTGCTGTTTTGTTATGTAATGCAACTTTTAGTGTTGCCAAATTGTTAAAGTTTACGAAAGAAAAAATAAAATTTTTAAACGAACAAACATTTGGAAGGATCCCCTGAGAAAAAATAACATAAAAAAGACCGAAGAATTGCAATGAAAGTAATAAACTACAGTAATGTTTGTGCAATTCATTTCGCGTTTAGGACACAGCGTTGAGATTAGAAACGCACTATCGCTATGGTTGTTTGTTTATCTGAAAACATTCCTCCCTAAAGGCTTGCGGAGGGTGTGAGGGGCTACACCTACCCAACTTCCCCCGTTGGAGACAAACACCAACCAGCCCCGCTGATTTATGGGAACAATTTCTCTTTATATCTCTCTTGGCTCGTGATCTGACGCCGACTTCTAATGGATTGATGCAAAAATCCGCCGTATTGTAAGCCTCCGGGAGTAAAAACAGGTGATTGAGGTGGTTTGTATGCTATAACCGTGATTTTACACTATCGAATTAGCATTAAATGAGAGGAGAGGAAGGTAATACCATGTAATAATATTATGTACCTAATATCGCTGTTAACCGACAGGCCATATGAATTGGCTTGGTAATAGCTATAACAGAACAAATGAGTTGATTCTTAGACTGATATTTATGATATTTAGACTGATTGTAATAATAAAACTGTAAACGTATTTTAATTATCATAATTAAATGTAGTTCCACCAAGAAATCTCAGTAAAATTTAAAATATATTAAGACTATTGAGATATTTTCAAAAGCTTTTTTTTCATATCTTGTTATTACATTTTTATGGAATATGATTAGGTATTACTTTTTTTGCGTGTTAAATATTCCGTGTAAATAATGTATTCAAGAAAAGTACGAATATGTGTTAAGTGTGCTCACCGCTTAGTTATGCTAAAATGAGTAAATATTATAATAAAAAACTTTATAGAGTAAATATTATTTTATAATTTTGTCGCAACAGAGATAAAACATAATTGAGAAGAAAATATAGAAATATGGGCTTATGAGCTGTCATCGGCTGGTTTAACCAAAAACAATTTTTTTTACTCTGATACTGAGAGGGTTAATATCTATACTCAACACCGAGCCGGTGTAATCTATGGAATAATTAGAGGGTTACAAAAGTATCGTTAGTGCTATTTTTTTATTTATGTATCAACGGTTCAAAGAACCTTTTACAATAAAAAGTTTTACAGAAATAATCACGGCGGGGAACAATTCATTATGTAATATGGAATACAAAATATAATTATATAATAAAACTGAATAATTAAAACTAAACAAATTAGTTATAGTAAATTTTTTTTTTTAAAAACTGCAAAAAAGTAAAAAAGAAACAACATATCTAAGATAACAAATAAAAGATAACAATTAAAGTGAGAAAATCTTACGTTCTAAATATAAATATAACAAAGTAAAACTGAAATTAATTTAACCTAAACATAAAGTGGCTAGTCTAGGTAATAATGAAAAAGAAAAATAATGCAACAATAATACTTTCTAAATAGTACGATTTTTGGATCAATATGAAAGCTTAAATAATCTAGTAAGATTTCTATAAAAAAATGAAGGTTGGAAAGTTGGAATTCGGCAATAAAACCACAAATGTATAATTTATGTTTAAAGAAATAAACAATTATGTTTTGTTCTTTAATGTTCTAATGGTATTATTAAATAATTACTACTGTTAGTAAAATATTAGCAATTTTAAGAAGTTTCATGAAGTACTGATTTAAAATAATGTGTGCAATGCCAATTTGTTAATATGTACTTAATAACATTTTTTTTATTAATATGTACCGTATAGAAGTTCAGTGTGCTTAATACGAGTTTAAATAATTAAGCTTAATGTAATCAAGTCCTATACACGGGCAAAAAATAATCGATTTTCTAGTAAACAATACAATTCAAATACTATAAATAATTAAATATAACAATCAAAATCTGCTAAACCCAATTTATCTTAATGTAAATAAAGTAATTTCAAATAAATAAGATTAAGAACTGCATTTGGTAAAGAAAGAAAACACAATTAGATTGTTCAACAAAAGCACTCAAAGAAAGCTAATCGATAGACTTAAAGCGCACATTTAAAAGGCGAAAACAATTGAGCAATAAAAGAATACTAAAGGTGATGGTCCCAATAAACAAATCTCGCCATGAAAAACATCCCCAGTATTCTGTGTTAATCTAGAACTGGGGGATGGAGTTACTTCAGGAATGATTATTAGGTGATTACAAGACAAAGCATGAAGTAGGGAGAGATTTAAGTTAAGAGTAAAAATAATGATTGGCGTTTTGCTTTAAATAAAATAAAGGTACTTCAGAAGCTGTTCAATTATTGTGTAGGTTTTTTTAAAGACAAACAAAAATTTTGAAGCCAAAGTAACATTTGGAATCATTAGGTAATTGTACGCGTGCAGTGGGGAACATTTAGAAGTTTAAATACGATATAGCCTTAGCTTTGAGAAAAATAAATATATCGGAAGTTTTTATGTATGATATGTTTAACACATCGTTGACAAAAACACTATTTATATAAAAACGTAAGAATTATTATGAATTTGCTTTAAAAATCAAGTAAGTTAATTCAAATTCAGTTGCTAAAGTGGCTGGAGGGTTCACATTAAATTAATTCAGTATTTTATATTAAAATTTGTTAGTTTTTGAACAAATTGCAGGCACCGTGGCGCAGTTGGATAAACGACTAGCTGTGAAACCCGGGATCGTGGGTTTAATTCCCGCCAGTTGCAAGAAAGTTATCCAAAAAAGATTGATTTTTCAATTGGTCTGAGTATTGTAATGTGTTTTTCCTAACTTTCTTCCGTATTCTGTCTTTTCCACCTGCTGATAAAACCCGCAAAATAAGCTTAGCAGGTTAGTCCTTTAAAAAATGTAAAATCAAATGAAATAAAACTATTGGAAAGCTTCAGAATGCGAAAAAGTCAGAATGATGTATTCGGAATTTAATGATTTGTAAGGAATCTCGAGGTAGACTGTGGCAAAAGGTAATATCCATCATCGACTCCGACCTTTTGTGTTTCAGAAGCGAAAATCGAAGATAGATTACCCTCGATTTTCGCACGGTTAACTCGCAATATGGTATTATTTGTCAAAATCGTGAAAGCGTAATTTTAATTTTGTTTATTCAGAAAAACAACAGCAACATAAAAAAATAAACACAACAAAAAAAAAACATAAATCCAGTTCAGTTACATATAATTCTTAGAAGTGCATGTGTGCGAGTTTTTTTTTGTGTGAAGATGCGTGTGTTAAAAAGTTGAGTGTGGTTTTGGTAGGTATGTGAATATGTGTGTGATTGTATATGGGTGTGAGGGTAGGTTTAGGGACAGACTAAGTGTGTGTTTGATATGAGTGAATAGAAACAACTTAAATTTATAATGTAAAAATACTTTTTTTTTTTATAAAGAAACATAATTTTTTTCAAATAATAGTTTTTTTAATTTTGGTTTTAAAAGTGAGTTGACTGCAGTTAAATATGTCTATGTTATTAAAAAATAAATTTTCATTACGCGTCAAGCGAATCAGAGGAGAGTTCTGTGCATAGTTGGTGCGAACTGTAGGTACATGGAAAAGAGATAGATTCGTGTGACGGGTGCGGTAGCCAGGTACATTAAGGGCCAACTCAGAAATCAGGACAGGACTATCAAGACGTCCATTAAGAATGTCATGTAAAATCCCCATATCTAATAACAAACGACGATCCTCAAGACTATATGTAATAGCGAAGTATTAATAATAAATTGAAGCGATTTATTAAAATTCAAGTTATTACGTTATTGTATAGCATAGTTTTACAAGTTGTGTCAATAAGGGAATGTAATACATAAGAATATTATTCTAGGACCCTAGGCGACATTACAGAATAAGATTAAACCACGAAGTAAGCAATCCCGGAGCAACACTCTTAATGGCAAGACGAATATTCTCCAGACAATATCCACGTTTCATTACGGACAAACGTTCGAGCGGATTCGGCCACGCCATGTGTCCTTCCGCGCCTGCTAGATGTTCACAAATGGTTTCCAAGTCGTAAACGTTTCGCAAGTGCTTCATTCCTTGGGACATTCCTACGCGCTGACCATCTCGACGGAATCTAGCGACAATAAGAACGCGGGAAGAAAGTCCGAGGAAAACTCCGGCAGAAGTTTTGATTGCGCAATGCAGCGGCATACCGGAGTTGGAAAATTTGATGAAAACATTTGTTGGCAAAACTTTCCTTGGCAGTCCACCGCAAAGCTTGCGGTATGCGTGTAATTCGATGAGGTTCTCTCGTCCCTCTATGCCTCTATTTCATATTCCCCATTACCCTTTTTGCTTATACCTTTTCCGTGAAAATGATATTTCAAGCGGCCGCAGGCATTCATCTGCGTTGAGTTCTTTTAAATAGTTTGCGGTGACGTTTTATTCCTTTGTTCAGCAGAAACGGAAGGTCTTTGTTGGGAATTTCATCTTTGTTGGTTCTTGGAAAAATGCTTCCAACTGAATTATTCGGTGCTTGCTGGATTGCGAACAATTTATTCCATAAATAAAGGTTCAAACATCTGTTGTGGTTTCGTTCACGTAATTCTTTAAGGATATATCCAGATTTATTTTTTGTCAAATTTACATAAATTGAAATGCGTAATGATTTTGCAATAAAATTTAATCACTAAAACTAAACTGCAATTCCACATAATTATGGCCATAAAATCCAATATAACAAAAATAAAATGAGTTGCTCATAAATGCTTGTAGTTATGTTTTGAATAAATGATTTTTTTGCGCGGTAAAAAAACGAATAAAATTCTAATTTGATATTCAAAACTAGTTATATCTCACCGTGCGCAATAAAAACATAACTCTTTTTTATTTAAGAGTAAGTAACGTTGCGTTTATTTTAATTGACCCTTTTTGTGTGATACATTATTATTTAATAAAAAAGAGAAAAACATTATGACTTACTTGTAACTGTCGTCTTCGTGGTGTAGTGGTAGGCGCGTTTCCCTACAATGCAAGAGGTTTTGGGTTCGATTCCCGCTATGGTTGACATAAAATATTTATTTTTAATGTGTTTTTACACTAGAATATTTTATAATCCCTGGACTGGTACCTGAAGCATCTTACCGTCATGTAACAAAAATGATCAAGATACACTGCAATTGGTGTACCAATGCAGTGCCCTATGCACTATTAGGTGCACCAAAGAAATAGTTTCTCGGTGGAACTTAATTCATTTTAATTATAATGATAGAAATGCGTATTAGCGTATTTGCGTATTATTGAACATAAGACGTCCTCCAAAATGTATATCCGTCATTTTATAGAAATAAAAATTGTTTTGAACGATAAGACGCAACGGACCATAAGATGCATCCCAAATTTTGGTTGAATATTCAGAGTAAAAAAGTGTTTATTATGGTCCGGAAAATAGGGTAGATTTATTTGACAATCATGACAATATCGGTCATGACAAAAACGGCTCAATGGTGAAAATGAATTTATTTTATTTATTTATTTATTTATTTATTCACACTCTTTATCAAAATACAATTCCATATTCACTTTGCCCAGCTAACAAGGGTACATACTCCGTTCCAAGCTAGGCAATTACATTTTTATATATTATAATATTTAACAAATTAATATAGAGCACAGACAAACAAAATATAAACTTATTCGGATACACATTTTGATTCATATACATACAGACATACACATATATACACACATGTATATATAAATATACACATATATACACATGTACATACACACACACGTACATACACCCATGCGCATACACATACATACATTCATAAAAACATAGACAATTTATTTATGCGAAACTTCATGGTTGTCATCTATAAATATATATTTTTTGAATTATTCCTTATTTTTTATATTTTATTTTTGACATCCAGTAAGGTTCTCCAATCCGTGGCATGCATCAAATTTTCTGACTCCCTACGACCAATGTCATGAAAGAGCGAGGTCAACACCTTCCGTAACTTGACAACACTCCCGTCTTTCCACGATTCTGGCAAAAGGTTATGGACCTTTTTGCCGACGTTATAGTGTTGTCTCGATGCCAGAACAGTGTTGACCCCTTCACTTAGTATCAGATCCCTATTAGAGTATCTTGTATTATGGTTGTGGTTGACGCCTGGGTAAATGTCTCTCTTTATGTGTGTAACCACTACCGTTACCGAATTAAAGTGGAATTGAATTAAACACGTGTTTTCTTATGTTTATTTACATTAATATAAATTTTTACACCTTTCACATTTCAATTACATTTGATTTATTTTTACAAGTAACTAAAATCCCACCAACCCACTTTCTGTGGCGTGTTGAAGGAGGTTTATAAGATAAGAGAGTGGCTACTCAATCAAAAGTTCATATATGAATAGTTATTAAACCAGCTTATGTGTAAACATTTTTATTTTTTATAAATTTTCTTTCTTGTATTTGATAAAAAAAACAAAAACTCTTTATTTGTATCTATGTTACTGATCTTTCCGGTGGTTTTAATGTATAAATATATACATGTAAATTTATAAAATCAATGAATTTACAAATATACTTATATATTTAAACGGCCAGAAAGATCAGTAATATAAATACAAATAAAGAGTTTTTGTTTTTTTTTTATCAAATACAAGAAAGAAAATATACAAGAAATAAAAATATTTACCCATAAGCCGGTTTAATAATTATTCATGCATAAACTTTTGATCGAGTAGCCACTATTTGGTTTTGATCTAGTTTCTTTCTGAATTAAATTAAAATTCTTTTGGAAATAAATGAAAAATGATAGGTACAAAATATTTACAAATAAGCTTTTTTTTTCAATTATAAATATTATCTCTTAGTTAGGTATTTACATATATAATCCCTTATTCTTCCTTCATCTTAGTTCCAGCTCGTGTTGGGTGGTCAGCAGTCGGCAGTCGTAATTTCATTACTTGGCTCCGGAGACAAATGGGAGGCCATTAGTGGAGCCGCTCCCGCTCCCGCCCCCGCCTTAGTGTCCGTGCGCCCACCCCGCCCCCGCCCTGCGCAGGAGCGGGGAAGAGGATCTCGCCTAAAAGCCACTTCAGCCTAAAGATATCACAATATAATCTACTTAATAACTTGCTGCCCGAGCCGTGGGAACCTTGGACACTAACGGACAATAAAGTACAAATTATGAAGAAGAGCTTTATGAGTTTCAAAATGTCGCTTTTGCTATACGAGTACCTGGCAAACAATTATCACGAATATTCTGCGTGTTAAATAAAACCAGTGCCTCGATTATGAACGCTATTTTCATATGTATATATCTAGACGGTATACTTAACTTCTGTTCTATCTGTATCTTACCTCGGTATGTTCTAGCTACTTGCCATATCGACTTCATATGATTGAAACACGCCAATGGAATGACAGCAAACAATTAGTCCACGTTCCTTGCGTCATTGACATTTAAAATAGTTCTCATTTATATTTTAAAAAGGCTTCTGTAATAAAAAAAGCTCAATTAAAAGCAATAATAAACTCCAATAAATCCCAATCCAAGCAAAAAATGCTCGCTTGAACATGAATTTTGCATGACTTTTGAAAATCACCTAGACTGTACGTTTATTGATCGTCTGTATGTATCTAGGCTTTGTAACAAGAATATTTCATAGTCCCTGGCCTGGACTGGTATATAAATCGTAAGACTGATGTAACAAAAAAACAAAACAAAAAAATATCGAGATACCTACGCTGCGTTTGGTATACCAATGTAATGTCCTATGCTATGCAAGTACCTACTTTTATTATTATAATTAAAATGCAGTTCTACCAAGAAATGTCGGTAGAAAAACTTAATCTTTTATAATCATATTTCAATTATCTGTTGAGTTTTGTTGTTATTTTTGTAATTCAGTACTTCTTCTTCTTTAAAATCTTTAAAAATAAGTATTATAATATGAGGTTCTGGGCTCAATTCCTGTCAGGGTGCAGGTGAAACGTTACATTCAAAGGTTGTTTTTCTCAGTTTTCTGAGATATTTCATTTTCCTGGACTGACACCTATAGCGCAAGGTTGATCCATTTACTTTTACATGGCAGATTATCAAACTACACTGCATTTGGTTAAACTATTAAGTGCCCAATACATAACTGAGTGCGCAAGGAGAATTATGATAAAAATACAAAGAAAACGCTTGAACCAGTCATTGATGTCAAGGATGATAATGTCTCTGTTTAAAATGATATTTTTTTAATTTTATTCTTTATTTGGATAACCAACAGCTACATTTTTCTTATGTATAAAACGAACAAATAACCCAATTACAGGTTTTCACAAATAGTATCACAGTACGTTAAAAAATATTCTCAAAAACAAAATGAACAGTAATATGATTTAAATTCAAAAGAAAACAAAAAACATAACGAATTATTTCGAAAGCAAACGCCGCACGTCATTATGATTATTTGCTAATAAATCTATGTTAAATGATTTTGTTATTACCTTTATTAAATGCTTTTTTTCGTAGGACTTTTTCAATGTACAATACAAAATTTAAAAATATAGATTACACAAACATCACTCTGTCAGATTTAAAATTTACACTTAAAATGAATTATGTAACTTAGTAGACATTATAATAATACATATGTACATCTCCCCTCCCCTCCTTATCCTTTCTTCAAGCATTTTTGTCCTTAACCCGCCCAATTTACAGTAACTTAATGTTCTTAAAATTAATATTTAAAAAACCTTTGATTATTGAGTACATGAAAATAACATTTTTATATGTATAAATTGTATGTATTTATTTGATATGTAATATATTTTCTTTACTAACTTTGTAGACTATGTGGAAATCTGTTATTAGTTCTGAGTTTATACACTATATCTGTTTGTTTACTAAAAATATGTATGTAGAACTGTTGATTTCCCTAATAAAATTAAATAAAAATAAATCTTTTTTTTTTTTAAGTTTGCCATTAATGTGAATTTTGCCTACAATAAGACGAAACAAGAAGAATATGAAGAAGAAGGTTATTCCTAAGAACTTTTGGAGGAACATTAATAGAGAGTTTGCATCGTAGTTTAGGACAGTCTATAAATTATGTATTAGGTGAAAAATAAATTAAGCCCGTTTTTTTAAAATTTAAAAATGAAAACTCAAAGTAGAACAGAACGGTCAAGTGAACCAAGTATTTTTTTTAATTAATAACTAATATGTAAATAAAAGTTATTCTATCATTAGAACGGTAAAGGTTATAAGTTGTTCAAAAGAAATTACGTATTGTGTTTGCTTTTACAATATATATTATTTTATATGGTCATAAGCCTTTAAAATGGAATGTCAAGTAGACGACCGTGAGCATTTTCGAGACATCACTCTGTTCGCGTTCAATCGAAAGAATAAAGCTCGAGATTTGTTTAAGTTGAAAATGCTATGGTTTATTGACTAATTTGTTGTTAAATAAAGAAGGAGAATATATTTTGACTAAATTAAAGTTTTCTTTTCATGAGTCCTCTTGTTCTTATATTTTAAGAGAAAAATGGACAAAACTTACGTTAACACCAAATGAATACATTAACATTATAATGCCTACTATTTTTTTAGGATATTTGCTAATTTGAATGTTTAAATACAAGAATAACATTGAAGGATCATAATTATTCAAGTGTTTTTACCGATATTTTACTCAATTGATTTGAAAGAGTACTGAAGTTTGTGGTAAATTTCTTAAAAACAAATCGAAAAAAAATGGAAAGTTTAATGCATTTAAAATTCTAGACAGCAAGACTAACAAGAGTGTACTTTTAGGGTTGCAATTTGTTAACCGCAAAACAGTTATTTCTGTGAAAAAGAACACGAACCCTGGGTAAGTGTTTTCAACTCAATGGCTACCCTTAGTTGACCAAACATTAAAAGTAAAGAGTAATAAACGAATGAGTGTATTTTCAATTCGTTTGCAAAATTAATAACAAAAAATATATTAAAGTACTCTGTAGAATAAAGCCAAATTGTCTTTTTTCCCTGGTCATAAACATAATGACGTCAATATCCTAATATCTGAGGAGTGTACCGCTGAGGTCATTTAGCGGTCTCATATGTCTCGTGTGTGGTGACCCCAAAGTGGCAAAGTCCTAACAACAAGCATTAATGCTAACTGCTTCACAAGATGGTGCAGTGTCTGCCATAAGATTAAAGCCTACTACAAATATTATTAAGGATAGCGAACACGGACGCTCATACTAACCGACCTTTACTAATACAACCTTAAATTTAATTAAAACTATCAGAATTTTTCATTAAACAAATTGCTACGAATTTCATAAATACGTGATTAACATCACATGTGTCCAAACACGCGTTTTTTTACCGTTTTTTGCGATTCCTAAATCATAAAATAATATTTTGTAAAATATCTTTATTAGTATAGTATTTTCACATTGTTTTGTTGTCACGATAGTAACGATAGAACGTTTTTTTTC
Source organism: Micrasema longulum (assembly GCF_059751315.1). Taxonomy (NCBI): domain Eukaryota; kingdom Metazoa; phylum Arthropoda; class Insecta; order Trichoptera; family Brachycentridae; genus Micrasema; species Micrasema longulum. Next base: position 313,240 of record NW_028278280.1, read on the forward strand.
ATTGCGACGTCGGATAATTTTTTTTTGAAAACCAGAGATCTCTTACGCCTTGGGACAAACCGCACGTATTACGTTACAGCGCCACAGTTGAACGCAAAATTTGTTAGAAACGCATTAGACGGGCATGACGTGTGACGTCATAGTAACTGCAATCCGTTTTGTATGTGTTCATTTTAAATCTAACAATGATGAATCACAACTTGTTTTTTATAAATTGATAGTTTTATTGTTAGAGTGCCAAAACCTGTTCAAAATATTTTATACATTTATAAAGTTATTCTAGAATTTTTCAAATACATGCGTAAAAAGAAGCATTCATAACTTATAATTAGCATTAATAATTTAAAAGTAGCATTAAAGTTTATAAATTTACAAGATCAAGTTATTATCTTATCATAAAAACCGATACACAAGTGTAAATTTGATGTTAAATTAATTGAAAGTACTAACATACATATAAGCAAATAATAGTTTACAATGTGATGACGTTTGTGTACAATATTACTTAAAAAATAAAAAATATCTTAAATCTCATTTTAAGATCAGGGTGAGCCATGTTAGATGGAGACTACCCTAAACAGAGAACACTCCGTTTTCATTTTTTATTCACTAGTTTTATAAAGATTCACTGTTAGAATTTTTGAAAAAAAATGATCAAAGCTAACATGAACATGATCAAAATATCAGACTTCTATTTAGAGAAAAGGCGAAGTCACAAAATTCAATTTTATGTAAGGCAGTCAAAATTATGAAATGAAAAAAAAACATTTATGAAGAAAAAAAATATCAACATTTAAAAGAACTTTAAAAAATATGTGTTAAACAACTAAAAAAATAATATTATATGTACGTTGTTATTATAAAAGTACACAAAAGAATATGTTTATGTTATAAAAAAATAAAAGAATGTTAATAGAATCTTTAAAAAAAAAGTAGCACGTACGATACATAAATCCACGAATTCCGTAAAGATTAAAGTCTTGAAGATGTCGCGAAAGCGATAAAACCAGTTTTTCGAAATTTGTGAATTTAAGAATGACTCGTTTTTTTTAATATAAAAAGTTAAAACTTTTACCAAAAAAATTTACAAACGAAATCGAGTTTTAAAAATTGAATATAGGTTAAAAAAAAAAAACGACAAAATTAAGATTAATAGTGAAGCAGGGCTGGTATTCTGAACGCATTTACAGCGCGCTATAACGCGTATTTAAAACGTAAAAATGCGCCATACTGGTCATAATCGCTTTTAAAATACCAGCGTAGGTGCATACAATGTATAGGTAAACATGAATAATACATAAAAATAGTAATTAAAGAAATGGTTCAAAAATTTTAGACGTTGTTGCACTTCGAAGTACAAAAGGTTTTTAAAACCGTTTTGTACATGTACAACAGAGATGGAGATTAATTAAGGTAAGTTGGAAAATCTAGGCATTTACAGGGCTTCTTATTTTTCGTTGGCTTCTGACTATGTTTGACAATCCATATTTCTGCAACTCCTCCATCTGTTGATTTTTGTTAAGTTAAAGAGCTGAAACCTTTATTGGTGAGGGTGAGATTCACCTGACTGAATTATTGAATCTACATAACAGGCAACCTCTGGAAACTTTATATTTTTAAATATTGTTTTTCGCAGAGCAGCACAAAACTTAAGCATAACTTAAAATGTAAACTGAAATACGGTGAAATTGCTTAACAAAAATAAGAAAAGTCGTACGATTTTTTTTTTATTTTCTCCCATGAGTCACTATAATGAAGTATGTATTTTCGTTTTCTTATTGTCTCTTTCAATAAGGTATTTCATCCCCGAAACATCACCCCTAACTATTGTCACTTAGTTCATGACGCGTTAGCTAATAAGAGCTTAATTAATGTAACACCACGAATAATCCCAGAAAATGTTTTATTCCTCCTAGGGTTTTATTTTCTTTTGTCATATAATATGATACTGACAGTACCCAGTGGTGCTAATATATTTAACAGTATATGTACATTTCTTTCATGCGTTTCATAACAAAAGTAAATATATAGACAAACCCGTCAATAACAATGTACAAAAGCATTAAATAAATTTGTATCATACATAACTGAATAATTTATTCAACAATGTTTGAGTATGTCCAAATGCTTGCAGACTGGCTGGATTTCCTCCCTAGGGAGTTGTTCATATTTAAATTCATTTCAACAGAGAGGGAAAACATTTTTGAGAAGGGAATATGGAAGTCTAGGCATTTACAGGGCTTATGACCTGTCATTGGCTGGTTTAAGTGGCCACTTTACACAATGTGTAACATTCACCATTCTGCCCATGTTTGAACATCCACATTTCCTCAACTCTTCCATCTGTTGACTTTTGTGAAGTAAAAGAGCTAAACCTTTATTTTGTGGGTGAGATTCAGCCTGCTGAACGATTTCACCTACTCGTACTAGACAACGCTTGAAATTATTTTTGTAAGTGGTTATACACTAATATTTACTCACGAAAGTAAATACATTTCACTACAAAGTTTTCAGTAAATTAGTGTTCACTAAATTAGTCATTTATTTATACTATGTCATTCCACTTTATAAAGAAGCTTTTTTGATTGACATGAGCACATATATATTGACATGAGTTACAGACAGACACAATAATTAAGTGTAATATAATATACAGTATGATAAAACCGTACGACGTGTTGAGGATGTATTTTGAAATTCATAAGTAAATATTTATTTGATTTCGTTTAAAACCGAGGCATTGAAATCGACAAACATTACAAAACATTATTCACTGTTTCCTATTTTAATATAAATACGCTTCAAGAAATCTCTTAACTAAATGATCGACAAAGAAGTGTTTGTAATATGTTCCAATCGTTTTACATCCAGAAGACTGATTTTTTCCTGAACAGCATCAGGAGTGCCGGTCCACGGAAAGTATTGTGCTGACTGGCGACCTAAGAGGATCAAGATATTAGGACATAAGTCCTGACATCAAAGCTGTTCGAGGGTGGTAGAGGACACTCATCTTCTGTCGTTATTTTTCATTCGAGCACCTCTTTGAAAAACCGGCGGGGGTTGGAACAAGGATGCCCACCGTGTTTTGGTTTAAAATAATGGAAGTTTGAACGTAAAGATTATTACTAAGCAAACGTATTTTTATAAGTTTGTGGTGGGCAAAGTGTATTATTCAATGATCAAACCACATGAATAATAGAATAAAAAAATATTTTCACGTAGAGTATTCTTTACAAAATAAGTTAATTGTTTCCAAAATGTTTTCTTTCATTTCACCATTATCATCCCCTATCCGTACATAATGGTGCATAGGGCACTAAATTGATACACCAATCACAGTATTTTTTAATTAAAAAAATGTTACATAAATATAAGATGATTAGTCTTACGCTTCAGGTACCAGTCCAAGGACCTGGAAATATTCTAGCGTAAAAACACCCTTTTTTATAAATATTTCATTTCAAACATATCGGGAATCGAACCCCAGACCTCTTGGATGGTGTGAAAACGTGCTGACCATTACACTACGAGGGCTTTCATTTAGCAATGATAATGTATTTCTACATTTTAAAGTATTTTTTTAGACTATCGTTATGTAGGTACACTGTAATTATTAAAATTTATTACTACAAAGAGTGAAAACATTTTTGAAAAGGGAGTCTGAGAATTTACAGAGCTAACGAACTTTCATTAGTTGGTTTGAGAGGCCATTTTATGCACAGTGCAACATCAACCATTCTGCTTTCGTTTAAACATTTAGATATCCGCAACTCTTCCATCGGTTGACTTTTGTGAAGTAAAAGAGCTTAAACTTGTTTTGCTGGGCGAAATTCATCAGGCTGAATTAATTTACCTATCAGATAACTTTTCAAATAACATATAAAAATGATATTTGATGAATTGAGACCGCGTGACCATAAGTGAACCACGGTTCATTTTTTGGAAATATGTATTAAAAAGAAAACTATTTTCATTTTCGTGTGTTATGCATTGCCTATTGAGTGTAAGCACTTCCTCCACATATTCGAACACTGTTTTTAAAACCATGGGTCTTAATACCGGTTTCGCTTGTACTATAAAGCAATGTTTTTTTCAAAAAATAAATAATAAAGTCACTATTAAAAAAAATAATTTTTGAAACCACGATTTAAATTAAATTAAATTTTACTGCTTTCATCGCCCTTTTGACGGCGAGTTGTACAAATTATATGGAGGGCTTATGACGGATATTGTCATACTTCTTCACGACAATATTGCAAACACTAGTGTAACATGATCAATATAGTGCAGGCAATTGGTAAAATAAACCAAAGTAGGGAACAAAGGCCGAACACTCTTCTAGTGGAACGGAAAGCCGGTTGACAATTGTCAACAGACCGGCTTCTCCTGAAGAGTTTTAAGTGGTTACATGAGCAAACGCTGAGAAGTACCTGATTGGCCCATATTAGAATATCCTTCCTGATTCCAACTGTTAAGCTTAAATAAAGTAATATAATAGTAGAAAAATCCTCTTTTTGAATTGAATATTTTAAGCAAGGTAAAAAATAATGCAACTCTAAACAACAAAAAAACACCAGTGTTAGCGAAAAAAGTGTGTGATTGTATTTAAAAAAATCAGTTATAGTGCATTTTTAGTACGGTAATTTTTATAAATTGCATTGTATTGCCTATCCCTGTTATGTAACAATATTGTACCTGACAAACCAATTCTACGAGTTTCTGAGGACTTTTGATAATTGAATGTTTTTTGCAGATTACGCCACCCCCATAATGCGACCCTATTATAACGAAAAGGAATTAAAACCCCGCAGAACCATCCCGCACTTTTTTCAAGGATCACGATGTCTGTTCTTTGAGCACAGATGTAGAGTAATATTTTTCTGTGATGATTTCATTATTACTGAATTTAATAACATGAACCTTTTGCGATTTAATAAGTATTTTCGGAATCCTATTATGATAAAGCATACAATTTGCTCATACTATGGATTTTTTCGTTTGCTTTTAATTATATATCCCCAAAAGTGATTATTGTTTTATTAATTTTTTATGTTCAAATCTAGTAAAATACGTTTATAAGTTTTGATTTTGTACCAGTGATCAGAAAATGATCACAAAGAATATGGAAGTTTAGACATTAACAGGGTCACAAACTTTTTAATGTTTAATTTTAAATGATGTATAATACATATATTGAACCAGCCATGACATGTCAGAAACCCTGTAAATGTCTAAACTTCCTTATTCCTTTACTAAAAGGTATTTCCCTTCTGTTGCAATAAATTTTACTCAGCTTTGAACGTGTTCGATTAAACACGGACTAAATGGTAAATTTTACAGTGGTAAATTAGCCACATAAATCAGCCAATGACCATAAGACCTGTAAATGCCAATACTTCCATATTTATTTCTCAAAATAGGTTTATATTTCTGTAGTTACATTAAAATATTATATAACATATCGTATTTTAAATTACACACGAACTTTATGAAATTTGTTAGTGCAGGCATTGAGAATGTCTGTGTATGACTTTAGAGAACTTACAAAACTTCTAATAACAAAAGCTGGTTACTGTCGTGACGTCACATCCTGAGAGCTGCGAAACTAACAATGTATGTGGACGTACCTTACAAAAATATCTTATTATTTTCGAAGAAATTCTTTGAAAACACGTTTTGAATTGAATATAAAAACAAACTTAGTTAATATATGAAATCGATGTCTTAGAGTAAAATAGTTTCGTATTTTCAGATTATTATTGAATTTTTATAAAAATATTTTAATAAAACTTATTTGTTTAAAAAATTGTTGTGAAATTTTGTCTACTATTAAAACAGTAAAATATTACGACAAGTTTTATCTTATTTTATGACGTTTCAAGGATGCCCATATGGGCGAAAATATTCAAAGATTGAATAAATTAAAGTACGCCAAATAAATAAAATAATAAAATAAAATATTTGTGTGCAGATAATACATATTCATGATTAAAAATAAGGTTTTGTTATTAAATGCAAAAAAGAGTAAACAATTACAGTAAAGTCTCTCAAGATCAATCAATCCAGTACTTAATAAAGTATTATTATTGTGCTCAACAAATATTTAGTTAATAACAAGGATCGGCACTCGAAGTGTTACCAATTTGAAATTCTGTAATTTTGACAATTTTGATTTTTTAAATTTATAAACTTTAGTAAATCGTAAAAACATTTCAATTTAAAAAAAAACATGTAATTGTTCATGTAGCCACCTTTAGCGCAGATAAAAGCATCGAGTTTGTTGGAAGAAGTTGCCATTTGACAAAAAGCCCGCCAATGTAGAATTAAATTATATACTAATAGTTAAATAAAAAAGAAGGCTTCACACGCTGCAAAAATGTGGGCTGATGGTGTTTTGTCCCATTCTCGTCGAAGAACTATTCTTAAGCTTAAGCTTATCATATTTGTTAGGTAATATTTTGGCCTCTAGAATAGACTACATGGAAAAGTCCATTGGGTGTAGATCCGGGAAATATAATCCACTTCTAAATATATCCACCTCTCTGATTTCCCACGACCAGTCATGAAAGAGGGGGTCAACAGTTTCTTCAACTTAACAACATTCCCACATTCCATTATTTCAACAAAAGGTTATAAACTTTTTACCAACCTTATGGTTCTGCCTTCGTGCCGGAACAGTGTTGATCCCTCTTTTTGATATTTTAATTTTATTTCATTTAAAAAAAACAGCAGCTCTACATACATTTTTATCGAAAAAAAAACAGATTTAATGTATAAACTCAGAATCAATAACAGATTTCCACAAAGTATACAAAGTTAGTAAAGAAAAAAACATTACATAGTATATAAATACATATAAAAATGTTATTTTCGTGTCCTCGTATATATTTTTCAATAATCAAAGAAAATATTTTTATTTTTAAAGAACAGTAAGTTTTTGTAAATTGGGCGGGATTAGGACAATGATGGTCGAAGAGAGGATAAGGAGGGGAAAGGAGATGTACATATTTATAAGTATAATGTCTACTATGTCAAATAATGCATCTTTCATGTAAATTTTCAATATGACAGAGTGATGTTTGTGTAGTCTATGTCTTTAAATTTCGTATTGTACACTGAAAAATTCGTACGAAAAAAAAACATTTTCAACAATCGATGTTGTACTTATTGGAACATGAAACAGGTGGTACCGCCTACAAATCCTGGCTAGCACGTGTATTGTTATTAAACTAAGTAGTTCTGCACAGTCAACTATTCCTGTCATAATTTTGTGAAGCAGTAGATGGTCCGCACACACTCTGTGGTATTGTAGAGAAGTGATTTCATGGTAGGTGGAGGCAGATCACTATAAAAATATCTTATGTTATAGCTGATAGTTTTAATATTTAAGCGTGTAATCATAACCGTTCTCAATATAATTGGCCAAAACTCGGCCGCTGAAAATCTTGTTTCTGTCGGTCAGTAATAATTATATTCGCTGATACTGTGAAAAGCGTAAAATTTAATACAAAAACAACATCATTTGAAGTTCTTCTAGAAAGGACAACTACTTTTGTGTATTGATCGTCTTAATATTTGATAAATGAATAACATTAAATTATTGTTAGTACTGCGCCAAGCTTAGTCAAGTATTAGGGTCCCCCGTAATACTGCATAATACCATCAGGTAGTAAATCAGACAGTATGAAGTATTACGTATAATAGGTATTCCTAGTACTCCGCGCGTCTTGGCCGGCGACCAATAAGGAGGCTCTATCGGATTTCTCGGGTGTCTTTGTGTGAAGATGTACCCGGACCGGGGAGCGAATTTACAAACCAAACTATGAAATGAAACATAAAATATGGAAACACAATACGAATGAAATTAACTAAAATAACAAGGAAAATCGTATTTTCAATATTAATTATTAGCGTATCAAATCTGTATCTAATAAACAATCATTAAATATTTCATGTTTAATATTTAATAAATGTAATAGAGAAAACATCTTGGCGTAGTTGGTTAGAGGGCTGACTATGAAACGTGCGTTGAGGGTTTGATTCCCGCCAGTTGAATAAAAAAATCAAAGAATCAGGATAATACCCAAAAAAAAAGTACATTAAATTTTATAAAGAAATTTGCTTTTTTACAGTAAAGCGACAATCACAATTTAATGATGAAATTTTTATTCATAAAAGAATTAAGGGGTTAAAGTTAAATTTGACCAATAATGCCGTACACACGAAACTAGAGACTAATAAATATTACATTATCAATAAGCGGAAAAACAGAGCTTCAATACTCATTGCGTAAGGGTTAAAAACAGTACAGTGAGTTACTTAAAGAATTAAAAAGCCTTGAAATATTAAAAATAAAAAATGAAAACATGTGTTTGACAGCTTTTCATAGAAAATGTGTGTAATTTAATTAAAAGTTTATGTAAGTTCATAAGTTGTTGACATATTAAAAATAAATAAATATATATTGAACAATGTTTTGAGTAAGTTCAGATTGCAGAATGCTTGCAGACCAGTCTCTACAAAATTAATCGTAATGTACCCTTTCACCTGACAAAAAATATGTATTTACTCCATATTTATTTATTTATTTATTTATTTATATGCCAGTCTGTAGCACTAACTATGCACAAAACTCTCTCCTCTATCATTTTTGCTCAAACTTTAATGCTTTTTTTTTCATCTATTGATATTTTTAACATGCCCCTTAATGTATTTAAAAATAAATTAAGACTCGTTCTTTCTGGCTGCAATACGCTCCTATTTGCTATTTAATGATGCTCACACACCTGAACACTTACTCCCACACAAATACACACAAACACACCCCTTTGTTGTACCACAATTTAATATGTTTGATTTTTATTTAGAAACTTCGCTGGTCTGTTTTAAACCGTCCGTTTTTTTATGTTAATGTATCATTGTCAACTGTTTGTTTCTGTAAAATAAATAAATAAAAACGGTAGAGTTAGCAACGTTGGTTAAACTCGACAAAAGTCTTTTTGATTTATATTTTGGACATGATACATATGTGTCGGTGGATATTAAAATTGGTTAAATCCAAAATTGGTAAAAAAACATTTTTTGTGGAAACACGATTAAAAGTTTTGTTTTACATGATATACTTATTTCAAAAATGGGAATATCCAATATTATACCATAATAATTGTTGTCAGAAGTTTGATTTTATATCGAAATCGGAAATATCCACTTAATAACACTCAATAACACTCAAATAACACAATAACACTCAAAACGATTCGTTTTATTTATTTTTTACTTCGTAAAAGTGACAACCCTGACACAGACATTCAATGACAGATTAGATCAAAACTGGTTAAATCCACAAATTAATTTTATCAAAACTAGTTAAATCCATTTCGATATATCAAAATGAGTTTCGTCCAAATTATATATAATTTTTACACGGAAACTAAGTCTAATCGATCAAATCAAATAACGTAGAATACTTTTACTACCTACGTCAGACCTACATATAGTCTAAATAACAATTTACTCGAATAGCAATAATCAGTTTCAGAAAAGTGTTCTTTGTGAAAAAATGCTTAGTCTGGATATATCCATTTTTGATGTTAACCGACATATATTCTTAAATCATCGTAGTTTCTTTAAATTGTTTCAATTAACGAGACTTGAAATAAGTATCTGATAAACAGAATTTCTGGTTTTTTACTGAGAAACATTTAATTTTTAAGTAATTTTAAATCTTATATGCTAACTATGAAACTAAACCTTGATGAATTAATTAAGCTCGAAAAATGACAATTGCATTTTTAACGTGTTTTCTCAACTTTTGTCGCTTAGAATGTTTTATCAGTATGCCAACGATTCATTCGACTCCATGTTACTCGCTGGAGAACGTTCTGTAACCCGGCACCGAGGGGTCTCTGTCCTACCTTATGGCTACATTCTGTAAGACATTTAAGCGACGCGACAAAACAATAAGCCAACAGATGGTAAATTGCAGAATTACAACGCGATTAAATTTATCGGAGGAGTGTTGGCGGGAATGTCGGGAAATAAATGCCCAACAGATTTACAAAAGCCATCTTCCCTTGTAAAACATTATTTGGATAAGTTTGACATTCTACATGAAATATTTGGACGTAACGAGACATTACAAGGTAGATAATCATTACGATGGTTAATTTAGGATTTAGTTTGTGATAAAACAGTATACAAGCTTTATATTCATTTAAAGTTTAATTTATTTAAAAAAAAAATTAAGTCTGATTCTTTCTGGCTGCGGTACGATCCCACTTGCTATTTAATGATGCTCACACTTACTAATACACTTACTCTCATATAAATACACGTAAATACACCCTTTTGTTGTACCACAATGTAGTATGTCTGATTTTTATTTAGAAACTTCGCTGGTCTGTCCTTAAACCGTATCTTTTTTATGTTATTATATTATTGTCGACTGTTTGCTTTTGTAAAATAAATAAATAAAGTGTTTAGAAACCGGGTTGTGGTCCCGTGGCTAGTGTCTCAGACTCGAGGATCAGAGGTCCATGATCCACAACTTGATTCACATTTTCAAATTGTACGTTATTTTCAACTCGTCGACGACGATTTGCGAAATTTCAATGTTTGGGTGAATCATGAGAATGCAAATATTTTTATTTTTTATTTTTATTTTTTTTTATTTATGATGACTTTTAAATTTAAAAAGAATAACACATTTTTTAAAATAAATTAGTTATGTTCTTCCTAATTACATAATTATTTTAAATTGGAAGCAAATTAAAACATAACATTAAGTAAATAAAATGAAATTAGTAAAAAATGAAAGATCAGATTTAGATAAAAGTATCACAGAATCGGATACAAGGCAGTAAAAAAATGAAGAGAAAAAAAACATATGAATTTTTGTTTTACTAACATTGAAGACATTCGCGATAAACTATTAATAAAAAATAAATATGTTGTTTTATTATTAGAGCACACATGCACTATTTAAAGATTAAAAATAAAAGAAATGTAAAATCTCAAAAAATGTTTGTAGTGCTTCAAATATTATTTGTACAGAATATTTTAATTGTCGATATCGAATAAATTATTCTAAAATAAATTTTAACTACTCAAAACCTATGCGTCCAGGCGGATGGAGAGAAAAGTTATGAGTGTGAAATAGAACCAGAACCCGAAACAAGTGTTTTCGACTTGATGGCTGCTTTCAGGTAAAAAATCTAAGTAAGAAAATCGAGTGGAGATAAGTCCGTCTTGTGTAGTGGTTTACGCATTTGCCTACCATTTTCGAGGGTGGACGTGAAGCATGGATTTTTAATTGCGATATTTTATTGTTCCTAGACTGGCACATAAATCGTAAGACTGATCTCCTTACCGTCATGTAACAGATGATCGAACTAGGCTGCGTTTGGTTTACCGAGGTAGTGCTCTATGTGCCACTGAGCACGGACAGGGGAATCGGGAGTTTTCCAGAATTATTGTATACCTCATATGTAAATTTATTTCATGCAATGTACAAGTAATGGTAAACCTTTGATGTTTATTTTATTTATTTATTTAATCATGAGTAGTATCTAAATCCTTCAAGTTTGTTTGTGAAAATTGTTGGTGGAAGTTTATCAAAGAGGTGTAATACTTAATAGAAATTTAAAATACCGGAAATCAGCAAATTAAAAAATAAACCCAATGTAGATTTATTTAAGGAACAGATAACCCGTATTTTTTTCCCATTACTATTCCCGATGCAGTAACTTTTGTGGGGTTCGAACTGTCAGTAGGGTCGCAATGAGTCCAATTTTGCTGAAGGGTGTGATTTTATACAATGCTGCTAACGCCCAGTTGCATTCCACCGGCAACACTACTGACTAGTTAAACTCGTTAGCGTTCACATCGCGAACCCTGGTGTGGTCACATCAGATAAGGAGAGGATGAAAGGCGAGTTTCTTGCGCCTCCAAATCAGAATCAACTGACTAACGGGAGGTAACCTCGACAGAAACATCCACCAGAAAAGACAACGGGAAACCACGTTGGTTATCTTTTTCCAGGAATCACTATGGCGAGTACATCAAATAAGCAGTTGTCCTGGCTACAGAATATTAGAGCAGCGCTGGACCGTTTTGCTTTCACTGTAGTGATCGCCATCGTCGGGGGGACCTGACAAGACACCGTAAGAATAAGAAGAAGAAGTATAAATTAACATTTTAAAGATGCAATTAAATAAATGTTTTAAATTTAAGTAATGTAATCAATAGACACCATAACTAATATAATGTTTTTTCTGTTTGTGTTTTGATATTTTTTTGTTTTTATTATATGAATTTTTATTATTATTGTTTTTTTTTCTCTTATTTGTCAGTGTTATACCCTATGGTGGTACATAAGATCAGTTATAAGACTTGGTACGGTTAATTGATGTTTACTATAAATACGTATTATACTGTGGTTAGAGAGCGACTTTTTACTAGGAAAGACAAATCTAGAATGACTTGCTAAGCTTTGTGGGCAGACGACTGTAGATATCACACTCATTACGGTGTGATCACAGCAAATAACGAGAGGGTAAAAGGCGAGTTCTGGCGCTTCAAAATCGAAACCAACCAGCTAAAGGAAGGTGAAAAATCGAAAGAAAAATCCACCATAGGAGGCAACGGGAAACCACTCTGGTCATGTATTTCCAGGAATCAATATGGCTAGTACACTCAATAAGCAGGTGTCTTGACTGCAAAATATAAGAATACAACAAACTATCGCAGGACTGAAATTCTTTGGCTGTACTGACCGCCAAAGTCGGGGGGACCTGACAAGGTACTTCAAAAAGAAGAAGAAAATAATATTATATTCAACTTTTGTATTTACCCCGCAACACTTAATAAAAAAGTCCTTCAATCAAAAATATTTTTTTGAAATTACAATTATGTAATTTTTAATTTCCTATCCTTCCTGTTTTTGTTTAAACTCATAAAATTCTGTAATAAATACAAGCTTTTACCCGCGGATTCGTTCACGTGATTTAAGGGAGAAATAGGTTATTGAATATTTTTTGCCGTTAATGAATAAGAATTTTTCATAATAAGAAGAAGAGTGAAATTATTTTCGGGATAAAACGTAGCATTTGACTCTTGTCAGCTACCCCTATACAAAAAAATCACGTCAACCGGTCGCTTCGTTGCAAAGTGAAAAGAAAAACTCAATATTGTACGTAGAATTTTCTGAGTGAGCCGATTGTTTTTCGGGATAAATAGTAGTTTATTTCTCTACTCAGCTCCAGCAACGATCCATAAGTCTATAGTGACGTAGCGTCATTATTTTGTTCACAAATCTATAAATACAGTAAATCAATTGGAGAATTTATTGAATTAAATATTTAAAATTCAAAGATGCGGTTAAACATTCCATCTTACAGCTTATTCATTTTCAATTAATGTTGCTTATTGTTATTATATTTCATTATTTTTGGGATGAAATAAAATAAATTAAGTACTAGTACAGAGATCGGTAACCTATGACGCGTGTCAGAGGTGACACGTCAAGACATTTGTGGTGACACACATAATTTACAAACGATCTTTACTTGAGAACTTCAAGACAGCATCCGTTGACTTGAGGTCCAAACTCATGAATCTAGAAGAAATCATTTGGAGAATAGGGAAAGAGGGAAAAAAGAGGAAAAAGGAAAGGAGGGGAGATTAAGGAAGAGAAAGGAGATGTTTCTTCAGACGTGATTTAAACAGAGATAATGTAGTAACATCTTTGATGGTGGATGGGAGATGATTGCACAGTCGAGCCGCATGGACACTATATGAGTTAGAGAAGAAAGAGTAATTCTGGATGGGTATTAAGAGAGTGCCTTGTGAATTAGAACGAAGAGGTAAACCATGAACTGATAAGCGTTGAAATTTTTCACGCAGGTATATAGGAGCGTTAGGACTATGAAGTACATTGAACAAAAGTGAGAGGGAGTGATAGTTTCTCCGTTGTCTAATTTTGAGCCATTTCAGAGTTGCCTACGATAATCAGAAATGTAGTCATATTTCCTAAGACCAAAAATGTACCTTTTGCATGTATTCTGAAGTCGTTCAAGTTTATCGAGTTGTTCACAGCTTAAATCAGTCATGGAAACATCAGCGTAATCTAGAATGGGTAGTAGTAATGCTTGTACAAGGGTGCATTTAGTATTAATGGGTAAGATTTTTTGGAACCTTCCAAGTGAGTGTAGACTGACAAATATTTTGCGGCTTAATTCATTAGTATGAGCTCGCCAGCAGAGATGTTCATCCATTTGTACTCCTAGATTTTTTACGGATTTCCTGTATTGAATATTGGTACAGACAAACAAACAAACAAACACACTTTCTCATTTATAATATTAGTATATAAGTACAGATATTAGTATGAATCGCAGTCTCGAAGATGTCGCGAAAGCGTTAAAACCGATCACTGGTTATTCCAAATTTGTTGATTTAAGTACCACTTGTCTTTTATTTCTTTAAATCATTCGTATATTCATTGAATTAATACAACGAACAAAACTTTTAGTGTTATTTGAACGTAGTATTTTTGTGAACTTACCTCGAAAACAGTTTTGATTTAAGGTAATTTATAAACAAATACGTTTATATCTATTTTTATATATTTTTAACTTTTTAATCTTTTTTTCTATTGAATATGTTCTGTAACTTGAATTATAAAAATAAAACTTTTATTTTATAGGTTGGTTGGAAAAAATTGCCACTTTTGCCCAAATTGCCCGCCAATGTACAAATAACATTATGTACAAAAAGTTAAATAAATAAATAAAACGTCTATGCTACCTTCACGGAAAAGTTATTCCTTATATAAATAATATCGTTCTTATGATCTTGCGTGTGGATGTGATTGTGTAATAGACACCTGTTATGAAATGTTACTATTCGTACCTATTTAAGGGTATTTTTAAGCTTAAAACTATGATATCCCACGTATGAACATAGGTAAACCCTTCCACGCATAAGTAAACGTGACGCCTCCCGAGGCGGCTGGATATTGATTCAACGCAACTTAATCTATAAATCAAGAAGTGAAACTATTTCCTAATTAGATCGCATTTAGGGGGACTCCAGGGCTTCCCTTTCTTGAGCAGACCCTTTGAGATTTAAGGGTCATAACCAAAGGACCGCCAGATGCTACGTCTGAGTTATGTTTCGCTACAAATTTATAACGGGGCTTAAAGCATCCAGCGCGACGATTATCTGCTGTGGTCATCTTGAGGAGTAACGAGGAAGGATGGTGAAGGGACAAATTGATTGGGGAATATTGACCATTACTCAGGTCGTTATATTAATTTGGCTTTTCTAAACGACGAATTAATACAACGTTTCATTACGTCGACTACCGCATGATTGTTTTACTTTTTATTATTACAGTAACTAAAATTCCATATAAAGTTATTGAGATTGAGATCTTTCGTTACCTAAATTAAAAGTTTAAAACAAACACTTTCTTTTGATACTGTTAAATACTAACAAATGTTACCCCTTTTGACTTCTGAGGTATTTGTTTATTTATATATCAACGATTCAAATAACCTTTTTCAATAAAAAGTTTAACAGAAATAATCACAGCAGTGACCAATTCATCATGTAATATATAATATGAATATAACTATATAATTCAACAAAATAATTAAAACTAAACAAATTAGTTTTTTTTTTTTTTTTAAACTGCAAAAAAGTAAAAAAGAAACATACAAACATTAGATGACAAATCGAAGTGAGAAAAGTTTATGTTCCAAATATAAATATACAAATTAAAATTGAGAATTATTTAACATAAACATAAAGTGACAAGTATTTTGCTAGGTTATAATGAAAAATAAAAATTATGCTACAATAAGATTTTATAAATAATACGGTATGATAACAAATGGATACAATATTTTTTTCTACTGAATTTAAACAAAACATACATTGAAAAAAGCTTACGATTTGGATAAACATTACGAATAAATTAAATAAAACGTATGATCTTTATAGACCAATCATTAATGTAATAATGTTGTACTATTAAATTACAATAAAATACAAACATACACTGAAAAAAAATATTCATCCTATAGACGGATTGATATTTAAAGATGGAAAATGGTTAGCCATGCTTTTATGCTCTGAAATAACTTTTGATAAAAAATATAGTACTTGCCTGAAAGACACAAAAACATTGGCTAGAATACCAGAATAAAATTTTTAAGATTGAGGTATTTTGTTTAATTAACCTTATGAAATATGATAAAAATATTTTATTAATATTAAGTTACTGTGAATGTCTAACCAGTTAAAAATTTATTATTTTACTAGCCAAAAACACAATATGTAAATAATTATATAATAATAAACTTATATTGTTTTTTTTCGAAAAAAAGTGCAACCAATTCGAACAAACATATGTGCTGGCCATCTATCGGCTATCATCAACCTCTCAGACTCTTCGCGCATAATTAAATTAAGAAACTCTTTAGCTAAAGGCTCTTAACAAAAAACGGACCGTAGCGAAAAAACGAATTTTATTCACTTTTGTAAAAGGTTGGAAATATTTGAAGATAGATACAACAATGATATGAACCTACCCTTGATACAATGAGGATGTTTTTCAATTTTGGGCACTGGATGATTAAATTTACTATGAATTATGCAGCAATTTATGATAACTTTACAACGACGCCCGACGAATCAAAGAATTTTTATGAAATGATTTGTAATGCCAAAATGTTGTTTTGTTTGGTCCCAAATCCAAATGTAATAGTGTAAGGTTGGTACTATAAAAATGAGTAAAGGGAAAGATGGGGAAAAAAGGTAATCGGCCAGGAATAATATAGAAAATGCTGTTATCTATTAAACATTTACAGCGTGTCCACGGTTCTGGTATTATATTATGTATTTTTTGTCCAATGTGCCGAAAAAATTCTAACCATTTGTCGAGAAATTCGAAAGTTTTTGTTACTCTGGAGTCCACAATGGCGGGAAACTGATGGATTTTATAATCAATAAATTGATAGTAGTAAATTCTAAAGATTAAATAATAATGTTGATATTAAAATAACAAATCAAATAGTTACAAGTAGAGATGCTACGATTTGATTAAGCCGAATATCGAATACTCGGCCACGCGCTAGGACGAAGCGCTGAAAGTTCGGCAAATAATGTGTGGATTTCGCACGTGACAGGTTGCGACCTGCATTGCGGTGCGTGCGGGGGTGACGGGGTGGGCGTGTTTGTTTCATTTGCGAGTAGATCATTTGTTAATTATTACGAAGCATTGTCTTAATAATAATCCTTATTAGTAATAATTATTAGTAATTTGTAATTATTTGTTCATCGTACATCATAGCACCATTTAATAAAAAAATGCCTGTTTGGGAATATTATGAGATTTGTATTGAAGATAACTGTCTCTGTGTTTGTTGTGTAACATATCTTGCCCGCGTGGTTTTATTTATAAGAAAAAGCGCAAAGGAAAACACATTTTCATTCATTACAATTTACCACTGATAGATTTTAAGAATTCAACTTACAATTTGTTATTAAAATAGATAGATTTTTAAGTTATATGTGCGTTTTTTCCACTATTTGGTATTCAATAGTACGCAATATTTGCTCGAATACCAAATACCGAAAAAGTAGCCGAACAGGTCAAATACAGAATAATAGCTGAATATTTGTGGGATCTCTAGTTACAAGTGCTATACGTTTCTCTATAACAGAACACATTTTAAAATTTCTACGTAAATTGATATAACTATGTACAGTGGTGCCTCGCATAACGAACGCCTCGCACAGCGAACGCTGCACACAACGAACTTCCTTTTCGTTCATTTCACGATTCATACAACGAACTTCGCTTCACACAACGAACTTCGCTTCACACAACGAAGTTGCCCACTTCACACGATCACTGCCGATTTATTGCATCCTTCCGCGCAGGCAGTCGTTAGTCACTGAGCAGTACGCTTAACTTACGCACGTGTCGCAGCAATCGTTGAAGAGGATGTAGAGGAGCTTATTGAGGAACACAAAGAAGAGCTGACAACTGAAGACCTCCAAACACTTCTGGCCCAACAACAGGACAATGCTCAAAGGGAAGCGTCATCTGATAACGAGGAGCAACAATCAAACAATCAACCAATTCCAACTGCTGACATCAAGAACATCCTGGTCAAATGGAAAGCAGTTCAGGAGTTTACCAATGCTCACTATCCGGATTCCGCTGAAGCAAACAGGATCAACGACCTGTACTCCGATACTCTTGTCCGTTATTTCCGGCAGATGTTGAAGAAAAGAGAGAAACAAACGACTTTGGACAGGTTTTTCACTGCACCATCGGCCAAAAAGCGGAAAATGGATGAAGATGTGCAAGATTCGATTATTTCTTAAAATTAAAAAATGTGTGTTTTTTTCATTATGTTTTTAGATGTATCTAAATAAAAATAATAACAAACAATTTATCTTTTTTTTATGTCATCTTACCATATTTTATGCTACAGAACGAATTATTTTTTTTAACATGTATTGTTATGGGAAAACGCGTTTCACATAACGAACTTTTCGCATAACGAACTTGCTCCTGGAACGAATTAAGTTCGTTGTGTGAGGCACCACTGTATGTACATTGTAAGTAAAAGAGATTCGTAAGTATTTCGTATGGTGTTGATAAAGTAGTTATAAATAAACACAAATGAAATATGGAGCGCTTTAAAGGCAGTTTCTAACAATACTGGCTTTGCGGAAATATTCCAGATAGTATTATAACAAAGTGCGTGGGTGGCAGGTATTATTAATCTGCAAAATGAAAGATTGATTAGGAAAACTCGCTTTCTTACCATGGAGCAAGAAAGTCTGTTTTTATTTCTCAAATGTTAATTACACGTGGCTTAGTCGATCCTAGAAGGTTGTATATAGAGTGGTAACTCATAATCCGATTTGAGTGGTCGGTAATGGCAGTGTGTTGAGGGAGGAGGAGAGGAGGCGAAATCAAAACATGGGATGAGAGTTTGAAAATAACGGGAAATCCATTTATAAGGTAACACCGACAGAGAAGAAAACACTTGGTTAATTTTGATTTAGGTGTATAAAATTACAAAACAAACGAGAAAAAAAAACTTCTATTTATTATTACGCGATATATTAAATTTTTGCTATGGTTAATATTAAATATTTATTCGGGTAACGAGTTTAAAAAAATAATAATTCAAAGCCCTACGCAAGCTTTAATGTTTCCTTTATTGTAGTGCGAGTGGGATGTTTGCTGCTGCTAGACTACTTCACTGGTGTGGACTGCTGCGACATCGTATAGGAGGCCTCATTGAAATGCTTGAGAAAAGCTCTATTTGAGCTTTGTATTATAATAATCAGTCGATTATTTTAACACTGTTAGGAATTAAAGTTGTGGCAACATTAACAGGACGCTCAAGTGACATACTTTTTCATTTAAATTAATTAGATTAATTTAATGGTTGTATATTTTTCGTTTAAATATACCGTCGGTTTGTTTATTTTTTTTTGCAGCACAACAGGCCAGGAGGCCGAACACCCAGGCTTAAGAAAAATAACATGATTTATTTTGTGTTTCACCGGGAATCAAACTCGGATCCTTTCGCGCGTGAGACAAGCGCGGGCAAAGAATTTGTATTCATGATAAAATGTATAAATAAATAAAAAAAAAGAGGCCGCAAAGTTTAATGCGTAATTAGCATACATATATATTTTTTTGCTTTTGCTGATAAGTAACCCAAGCTAACTAACGTAGTGTCAGCTTCCTCGTTCTAAGACAGTAAATGCAGTTTTCAAAATTTTATTTTTTAGATTTTTCTACATTTTTTTAGTTCTAGTACGTTTAAATCCTTTATGTTTTTTTTCTAATATTAAAATTATTATTTACATGTTATTAAATATATAATTTTTAACTATTTTTTTGAATTTGTAATTTTGACAGCAATTACATAAAAAATGAGTAGAAACATATTAACAATATTAGAAAAATTTAGAAAAGTCCACTGTAAATCTAATAATACATAAGAAATGAGTTTACAAAATTATATGTGTGCGACGTTTGAGTGGTTATGCGTGTGTGTGGGTGAGTAAGTAAAAAAGTAAGAGAAAAAAAAATGGTTTTAATCTACTTTCGAAATTTAAAAAAAAGTAATTTAGGTTTCAAAACCTTATTCTGAAAAAAGCATTTTCATTTAACATTGAATTTGTACAAATTGTATGAATAATGTGCAACGTAATATGTATGTAAAACAACTATCGCCTAAAATTACCCCACCTTTACTCTTAATATTTCCAATTTTCAAAAATATTCTACTTCATTCTTTACTCTTTGACTTTTAGCTCCCACCTTACTACTTTATCTATTAGTACCTAGTTACTTTATCTTTAAATTTTGTTAGTTAATAAAATATACAACTGCTGATAAATAGGCTTGAAGTTAGAAGTAATTTTGGTTTAAATATAATAATGAAATAATGATATTTTTTTCTCCCATAAAATTGGTTCTGTTTCCGCTTTAATTCCCCACATCTGTCCATTTCCAGGAAGTTTTCCGGTTAGATGCAGTTTTAACAAGTCATGAAACATGCGGCATCGTCTGCAATGGACAGATTCATTCCAGTTTACCACCCCCAACCCTCATTCCTTCGCCCCCCGCCAACAGTACCTGGAACTAGGAGGGGGGCGCAAGAAGGCAGTGGAAGGAAGTAAAATTAATCGACGTTCAATTGGCGAAAAGCAATGTAACAATTGCGATGGTGTTGAGAACAATGAGAATAAACGATAAGAAATATAACACTCTCAGCATATCAAGAAAATAAGCAATGTAGTACGTATTCATGGTGTTTTTTTGGAAGATCGCTATGTCACGCAGTAAAGGGGCATCTTAATTCTGAGGCAATAGCTATTTTATTTATTTAAAATAAACAGTTTGCTTTTAACCGCTTCTTTATTTAATTACCGATCTATGACATAAAGTATTTAGTAGACGCCGATAAAATTATAAAATAAGATAAAAAATCTTTTTTGGCTTCGATACCTAATAAACAATTAATGTAAATAAATCAGCAATTAAAAACAAATATTTTAATTTGAATTCTATGTTTGATAGATTTCCTGGTATTAAAAAATTAATACTTATTTATGCAATAAATTTATAAAATAAAAAAAGCATATTTTACTAAATAAACTATAAATAAAAGGTTAAATTTTATTAAGTCTTTTGAGGTTGTAATTACCAGTTACGTCGGATTGCAGATCCACTATAGAAGAAAGGTTCTGTCACGGAGATTATTAAAATGGTTTTCAAAAGACCACAAAAAAGTTTCATTACGAGATTCTGGAAAGGTACATAAAATTACTTAGTAAGTCGTAATATTTAAAAAAAGATATTTTAACCATATAAATAAATTAATATGAATTAACGTAGAAATAAAAGTACTGAGTAATAAAAAAAATATATATATATTTAAGTAGTACATAGTGCCAATAGCATCGATTACTCGCATATTATTGGCCTGTATTTATTTAGTCAACGGTTGATGCCTTTAACTCTTGTGTGGCTGTGATGTCACACAAGTCGACATAAGACACAAGACTTGATATATCTCTCTTATTTTTTTGAGTGATGAATTCGTATCTTTTGTAATCTTCAAATGGACATTTTCACACCCGACTTGGAAAGTAAAATTTGTATAACTATGCTAAATGTTTATTCAAAAAAATATTTATTCTTGCTACGCGAATAATGAATGTCCGCTAATTTAGCAACACATCTATACATATACCTTATACAAGAGAGAGCACGAAGATATAAGTCATAACAGGAAAGACAGAGACGCTGTTCTGCGGCGGGTGTCGTCTAAAACAGATTTAGCCTTCAGTTGGTTAATGACAATGATAGGGGGCGCACGCGCGTAACATGAGCGGCGTTTTTGTGATTTTTAATTTATTTGCTATAACGGGGCTAAATTATTTGTGTATTCGCATAAGTTATGGAAAACGAATTATTAAACAGTATGTTTCCATGTTTTTAATTTTTTTCAAATGTCTGAACTTCAGAATATTCCGTCTTTTACTAGTGATAACACGATGTTACATCACCGCGCGCAAAGGGATTATTTACCACAGTATTTTAAAAGTTAATAAAATATTAAAATACAACAAACTTTTATATTTACGTAAAGAAAACGCATTTAAATAAATCAAAGCAGAGGCAAATGTAAAAATAACAAAAAAAATCATAAACGTTGAAACCTGAAATTTCAGCAAAAAGACGATTTAAATAAAAAGTTTCGGAGTGACACACGCAATGTGTCATGCTGTCTACCCTTACATTAAGGTAAAATTAGCGCCAGAGACAATACAAGACACAGTCAATATTATAGTTTGGAAAATAAATGCTTAAACGGTATCAATTTTACAAGGATAAATTAAATAATTCTACATTTTTCTGTGTTTGTTTGCTAACACGTGAAACCGTGAACAAAGGTAACAACCTAACTTATGTTAGTACGTACATTGTTTGAATTGTATAAATCAACTTAAAAAGCAAAATATTGTCTTGTTTCACGCTGCCCCACAAAAAAATTTATTACAATGAGGAAGTTCAGTGGTTTTTTATAATTTTAAATTTATTACTTACTTTTATATTTAACAAACTAAACCATTTTTTTTTTTATATTTATGTATCGTATTATCATGGCTACGATTTTTAAAGCTTTGTATTTTTTTAATTACTCCGAGCGTGACATTACAAGTTGTCTTCGGTGAGTTGCTTGATTGGTGGGTTGGCTTTCCGGAAACCGGAAATCTATCACAACACTCTATCATTGGTTGATTCTGAAGAACTTGTGACGTCATTTAAAATAGTTATTTTTTTAGAGAAACCTCGCAGTACATTTAAATGCAATAGTTTTTACCGCACGTAAGAACATATTTTTTATCCAATTTCCCGTAGCACTGAATTTCCTCATTCGGTACTGTGTAAAAACATTATTATTTATCTTTAACAGCAGCACTTAATCTGGAATTTCCTTTCTATTACTAATTTGTAATCATTTTAACTGCGTCAAATATGTAGTTTTATTTCCATTTATCTAGTATATGTGTCTATAATCAAATGTCGTTTTCTGATTAACCTCATATCGACATATAAGCCCATTGCAGGTATAGTAAATCAACTGACAAAATTATCAAACTTTTGAATTCAAAGTTTTGACTTTAGTTCTATGACTAACTGTTTTAAAATTTTTAATTAACATAGATGTTTTGTACATAAAGATAAAAAGGTTTAAAGGTTATACAAACCGATAACAGAACTGTGATATATGCAATGAGTCAATTTACCTTTAAAATGTCAGTCATTTTACCTACAATTAGACAATACGTTCCCGGGATCCCGGCCGTTTTCAAGCTACAGAAAACCAGGGATTGTACTTGACTTATCTCGAGATTAGCACGATTGCCACAAAAAAATCTTGTTTGCATTGCGTTGCGCCTTGACAATGACCTTAACTAAATTGTATTAAGGGCAATTTTTATGAAAAAAAAACCCAGCCAAATCAACATAAATATGGTAATAAAACTACCCAGGTACTGCGGTATAACAGCCCTAATTATATTGCTATCGTAAAAGGGATTTCCTCGCGTGAAATGCTTCTATTTTCTAAATTTCAGTGTATTTGTAATAGACAAGATTACATTTTATGTTTATTATGCATAAATTGAAGATTTTGTTATTTTGTCAGAATCTTTCTTTTCAGAACCTTTTTGAATTAAAAAAACGATTTTGAAAAAACTAGGTAAGTTTTCAAAAAAAAAATGAGTCCAATTTAAACCATATAGTTGTTTCCCGGGATTATTCCGGGATCCCGAGAATACGCATGGAAAATCCCGTAAGCCCGGGATTAATAAAGATGCTTGGGATTGTATTATCTACCTGCAAAGGGCTCAATTTGTAGGATTGAAAAGTATTCGAAATGGTCCAACGAGTTTGAGGAATAAAATTGCCGAAACTGTCTCAGAATCAAACGAGGCTCTTGTTGGAATAATAATCAAATGAGTTTGAAATCCAAAATGGGTTTCATTTAAGGAGTGCATTTATTTTTTGGTTATAATAAAAAAAGTGGTGGAGCACCGCAATAAATCAGTGTTGCTAGTCATAAATAGTAATTTATGCAACGTCAATGACCTGGTAACGCAAATATGGTCGTTTCAATATCATTACTCTAATCGAGTATTAAAATTTGATCAAAAACTTCATGTAATATACAAATGGAGGCAATATTTGTCTTTTATTGTAATTTGCAGCAGATTTTTGTTAAATAGTGTCTGTAAATATTCTACGTGCAAGGTATATGTTTTTAGTTGCCCAGCCAGGGCCATGGATGAAGTTAAGAGACAGCATAGATTGTAAAACAATAAAATTGAAAAAAAAACGAGTTTTTGTGTCTTGTAAAAAGCATTATGAATAAAACTACATTGAGAAGCATGTTATTGATTTTTTATGCGACAAAAGACATCACACATTATACGCGTTTTTGTAACTATCATCAAATAAATAACTGCTTATTTTCCCCATAGATGTAGGCAAATTCCACACCACACTGTGTTTAAAAAAAAATTATTGTATGTCGTATAAGTATCATTACTCATGTTTCAAACAATGCTCAATGTTAATAATATGAATACTGTGAACAAATTAAATAAATAATATTTAAGCCCTTATGATTTACCTAAATATTACAAATTTTGGAGGGCAATTCAATGAATTGAAAATAATTTAAGATCAGAAAATAAAAATAAAGTTATGGAAATGGAAACCAAGTTGTGATGGTGTTCGAACTTTAGACCTACGTTTCATGAGTTCGCGTCACTAGGCATGGGACCACAACCCGGTTCAAATATACGTAGAAACTGATGCACGCACGTCGAAGTACAGGCATGGGTCGTTCCTGGTTGTGTCACTATAAGCTGTGTCTCTTTACTAATAGAACAAATTTAATTTATAACAAAACACAATAGATAAAACTAGTTTTTGACATGTCAAGTATTTATTGAATATGTTCAATATTTAAATTTATTTCAACAGAGAGGGAAAATTTTTTGAGAAGGGAATATGGAAGTCTAGGCATTTACAGGGCTTATGACCTGTCATTGGCTGGTTTAAGTGGCCATGTTCAATATTCATTATTCTAACATTTTGTTGAAATATAAATTTGTTTTCACTTACGTAATACGTATACAATTTATTGAAATGGTAAACCATTAACGTTATTTTAGAAGAGTACCCCTTTTTTTACCGGCAACCCAATACCTAAATAATTTGCTCTTGAAATATTTTTTTTCCTATACAGAAAAACATGTTTATCTTGATATTTACTTCTGAAATAACAATAATGCAACGAAGCAAAAAAGCGGAAAGAAGAATTGAATTGGATTAAAAAGGCTAGGAAAATCCAAATCGAGTATGAAAATTTAAAAATTCCTTGCGAAATTTCTAGAATTATAAAATGATACGCAAACACAGATGCATAAAAATAGACACGTTGTTCCTATACTAACCTAAGATAGATCAAATATTACGTTGCCCTCAAAAATTTTAAAAAAAAGAGATAGCAAATCACGAAACACACACAATCGTTCATGAAAGAAAGATATCTGCACATTTCTCTGGTTCATATTTATTTCGGTGCAACTCGTTACTATAGATACGACACTAGTTTACAGCAGTAAAAATGTTAACCAATGTGCTTAAAAATAAGTATATCCTACTTATTCCATCAACTGGATTGTTTTTGCAAATGAAACGAGATCCAAATACGATTTTATTGCGTTATAGTGAGATGGACATGTGACGAACGAGCGAACCTACGAAACAAAATTGCGACTGAATAAGCTTGATGATTGGTTTTTACAATTATAATGCATTTAAAGCATTTTGTCACCACACACGACATCATATTTCTGCGTAGCTTCACATTTTATAAAGATGAAAGTCCGCGAATTGAAATCTTCGTGCTTGTAACGTACCCATCAATTAAACGCCATTGAATACACATAGGTTTAAGATTTCAAAAACAAAATGGTTGAATATTAAAATCGTATAAATCACACTACATATAAACGCCACGTACTTATGTGCCAATCTTTTGAATATATAATTCAAAAAGAGAAAATCGAATGTATATTAGGTACATAGGCACATAGTTAAATAAATACTTCCGGGTAGCCGCCATCTTTAAGTTTATCTGTCAACTTTATTCGAATGTGTAACTTAATATGTATTCTCCGCCCACTTAAATATTTATGGACCGCGCAAAGTTTTGCTCCTTCGATAAATAATTTCCTTTGCCGCCCCTTCCTACGTCCGATTTCGAAATTAGAATCGTTCAGCCGGCAGTCGAGATACAGATACGGGTAGGTAGAAAATATACACACACACTATAAGGGTATATTTATACACTTACTAGGTGTATTGCGTACATACACCTAACGCACATCGAATAAAGTAGAGTAATAGCTCAAAAAAACAAAATTTCCAGCAGAGCCTAAAAACTAAAATAATATGTCTTAAAACTGTGTTTTCTTAACTATTTTTTACCTTTTTTCTCACATATATTTATGCTCAAATTTATCTCAAAAATATAAAACACCTTTAAAAGAAAATAGAATAGAATATTGTCATTAAGAAAATAGTTAAAATGTCTTATTGTTTGAGAATGGTCATGTTCAAATAAGTGTTATTGTAAATGTATCATAATGCCATTAATTGGGTAATTCATAAGCATTAAGCTAGAACTGTGCCTATTTTAAAGCATTTGAGATTTTTTTCGTGTCAAAAAATTAAAATATTAATATAATTTATAAATGATACATGTTTTTTTTTATTTCTGTACACTACTTTTATACATCTAAATGTTATAACTGTAATTTTACAAAAAAGACTAACTCTTGTTCTTGGAGAGTGACTTACACTGTTTTAGTGATTCATTTATTAGAATTTATGTAATTTTGAATATAAAAAGAAAATAATAATAAATTCATACTAATTAAAATTAAATCCAGTTTTTACACTTGTTCTAAAAATTTTTTTAAATTTACTTTGAATTTATTTATTGATAAATGAGTTTCAATATTTTTTAGTTTATTGGGGAGATAATTGCAATTTTTTACACCTTTGAATACAAAGCTATTTTGACCATGACTTGTGCGGAATTTAGGGATTTTAATATTATTTTGGTATCTGAGTGACTTATTCATCTCAAATTCTTTTATTTTTCTTCTTTATAAATTGGAATTATGGAATTTATTTAATAAATAGTGTCTACTGTATGAACTTTAAAACAGCAGCAGTATAATTTAAAATATCTGAGATAAATTAAAAATCTAAATTATACTATTAGAAACTAACTGTACGAGTCTTATCGGCGGCCTCCGTGGTGTAGTGGTCAAGACGCTTGACTCACGCACGGAAAAGTTCCGGGTTCGATTCCCGGCGAGAAAACAAAAATTAAAATGTGATTTTTCTCGAGCCTGGGTGCTCTGTAATGTAATTCACTACTGTAATTAGGCCTCCTGGCCTGTTGTGGTGTAAAAAAAAATATAATGTAAAAAAAATTCAAACAAAAATAATAATATTATAAGCCATAAAGATTGAAAAAAAGTCTCGTATTTGTAGTTACGTATACATGAATTACATTTCAATACTTGGGCCACAAAAGTAAATATTAGAATAAAAATTCCAACCCCGTTGGTAACACTTTTCTCGCATGGATACTCCTGCGGCGCACAATCAAGTATGCGCAGGGGGCCGAGAGGTCAATCTAATTGTGAACATCCCTTTCCGATGCACCCCTGAAGCTGCCTGATTACCTTAAAGTTGCAGCCTTAATAAGGCTCTTGTTGAACGAGAAGTATATATTTTTTGCATCTAAAAATGCACTGCATAATACATATATGATTAGACAATCGTCTTATTTATTTTATCCGAAGAATCTAACAATTCATAAAAAAATACTAATATTAAAATATGTATTATCATCTAACTATATTATGAACAACGCTCTAAAAGCGCAGCGTTAATCCATGTTTTGGGAATTGGTATAATTGGTCGCTGATTACAAGCTCATAAAAATGTTTTTAAACATTAGAGCTTTGTTTGATGTTTTATTAACAAAAAACAAATTTTTAAAAAACACTGAACTTTATCATTGAAAACAATTTCCTTTTTTTTTAAACTTCTTCTTGGACCCGTTGGTTTGATAAACAACATTTTGAGACTGTCCAAATGTTTGTAGATAACGGTTTTAGTTCATTTACTTACATTTACTTCACAAAAATCAACAGATGGAATGGTTAGAGAAATGTTATGTTCAAACAAAGGCAAAATGGTGAATGTTCCACAGTGTGTAAAATGGCTACTTTAACCCACCAATGACAAGTTATAAGCCCTGTTAATGCCTAGATTTGTGATATTTATTTTTCTAAGACTAAGGAATTTAAGGGACATTATCTAATTGTCTGTATGCAAATAACGAAGGAAAAGGAGTAGTTCTCTGTTAATACTTGCGTAATGGGGCCTCAGACTCTTTGCAATATAAAATTATAAGCAAGAATCGTCCTCGGTGCACTTGATATCATGATACCATGATAGTTTTCATAGTTTATTAGATATTATCCATGGCTCTATCCCGTTGAGTTTCCACAGGGTATGCTCGGTTACAACATTATATATTGAGTGGTTACAGCAGTTTGAAGACCAGAAGAAATGTATATTTAACTGCGCATTTATTTCGATTGTTGCGCGGTATGATTGACAACCTGAAACTATGCGGAGCATTAGCTTTTATGTTCCGGATAATTGTTATCTTAGACAGCGTCAACATAGATTGTTCCACATTCCAATTTACAGAACAAACCTGCCAATGGTTTTGCCTGTTGGAAGGGCTATCTCTATGTTGAATAATATCACTTTATACATTGACATTTTTCACATCTCTGTAGGAGTTTTTACGTTACGAAATTCTTTTTAAAAATATTTTCATTATTTATAATTTTATTTCACATAAACCTTTTCATTTTTTTCTTTCTATATAAACACCTCACTGGGCATTACCCGTGTCGAGGAATTCATGAAAATTATTTTCATATTATGTTCTAGACACAGTAATTGGTATCTATAAAAATATAAGCGCATACATCCACACACATTAATGTATGCATAGATGTACACATACACATATAAATAAATAGTAAAAACAACAACAATAATACCAACAGAAAAAATAATTGTATTAATATAAGTATTTGGCCGTCGGCCTCGTGGTGTAGTGGTCAGCATGTTTGCCTACCATGCAAGAGGTCTCTGATGGTGATAAGTAATAGAATGCACATAAGTACTGTGGAGATATTGAGCCGAGTAGCATGCCACCGTCGCAGGCTATTTGGCTCCTCTAAACCAGCCAGCTGCCGGTCCTCCAACATCCGTACAAATACCCAAATACATGTACAACGATGTTTTGTATGATAATCAAAAACACTGTATGGATATAAACGTAAATTATAAATAGCAGACAAGCAAAAATAATTTGGAGTTCAAATAGACTACTGTTTTGGTGGGGTGACAATCACACGGCAGTTTTCGGGACCTGAAGTTCGGAAGCCATCTCAGATGTTTTAAATAATCCCACTTCGCCTGTTTATCTGAGAGAGCTCATCCAACCTCTTTCACAACACGGACTATCTCTTCGTTCTAGTAACGAGAGAACCCTTTTAATACCCTGTCATCGCTCTAATTTTCTTGCCTCCTCTTTCACAGTAGTAGCCGCTCGATTGTGGAATAATCTACCCACTAATGTTAGAGACGCCCCTTCTTTATTGACATTTAAGTCAAGATTCAAATGTCACTATCTGAATATTTAAATTGTTCCTTTATCCTTCTTCTTTCCTTTCCATCCCCCCTCCACTCTTCATAGTACAGTGTTTTTTTTTTTTTATCCATATATTTTTTTTTTAATCTTTGCCTTTAATTTTTGTATAAAATTGTAAGATTCAATATGTCCGTGTATTTATAATTTTCTCAAACTTAACGGTTTGGGTGGGTAGGAAGAAATTGCCTTAAGGCAATATGCCCGCCCTTATATGTATATATATTTTATATGTATATAAAGTGTCAAATAAATAAATAAATAAAATATATTATGTATACCTACGTGTTATATTTATACATATCTAATTATACTGACTATTCAATTTAATTATTTCTAAATGTATGAATTAAGATACTCTATTTTGTAACGTACATACATATAATGAGCAAATAAATTGAATCGAATTGAATCGAAAATTGAACCGAGTTCAACGTCTCACAGTTTTTCAATATCTTTTAAAATGTTCAATACTGGTTCCATAATAAAATTAATTTCTTGCGAAGGAGCACGGATTTAAGGCGGTTGGACCATATCGCTAGTTACGCAAATAGTTGTCTTTCTTTAAGAACACAAATATGTGAATATGTAAAATAAAATGTATGCAAATTCGGGACGTGGCGCCCCCAGCGAGATGCCGGAAATTTATTTCCTAATTCATGGGTTTGTTACCGACACAAGAGATATTCTGTGGATGGCTCGCGGACGGAATATGTAAGTGGAGGGGGTGATTCAGGAAAAGTCCTCGGATATTTCCACACATAAATTCTGAGGATGTTTGCGCCAAATATTTGGACCCATTTCGAACCTAATGAGAAAAGGTATGTAAAATGGTACACATGTGTGTAAAATTATACACATGTATGTATGTCCACTATATCCAGTCATCGCCCGAACTGAAAATTAATCGATATAAAAACAGGACGTGTGGATTAAAAAAATGTTTTTTATAAGAACTTTAAATAAAAAAAAATTATTATGTGTGTTTTATTTTTTCTCCTTTTTTAACTTTTTGAGAGCGTAAATATACATTTTTATCGTGACAAAACCAAATTTGATTTTTTTTTAAAATAACTATAAAAACGTTTTTTGTTCAAGTAATTAGTAAGTAATTTAATTATTTTTTTTTAAAAATTTATTAAAGAAGGTAAAAACAAGAACAGAAAATATAAAAAGAATATTAATGAAACCCACTAAACCGCGAAACCGGCTTGTCAGCAGGTTCCTTTACAAAGAGAAACGTTTAAAAAATTATGTAAATTTAAAAAGTAATATAAACATTATTAAGAACAAAAAGCATACCTAATTTTTACACAAAATTTATTTTTAAATAAATAATCAATATCAATAAATAATCAATACGAGTATAATCAAGTAAGTAATTTATTTTCATGCTTCCCTTTCTTTTCGATCACTAAATTACGAGAGATTCTACGTATAAATTATAAACGTAACATTTTATTTCAGCCCTAAACCGGCGCGAGGAGATAGATGGCTCCCGTCATATTCGCTAAAACACTTCTGCCGTATTTTTGTATCCCACTTTTTAAGCCCTTTTAACAAGCCAATAAATCCTGACGGATTTTTCAACAGCCCCGAGTGTTAAAAAAGGCTTAATTCGATTATGTGCAAATTTACTTAACACGAAGCTACCCCGCTACTTGAGTGCCCATCTCCGGCAGGGGTGGGAGGGATGATGCTCCAGTCGTATAAAAGAATAATAATTAGGCAATTCGACGCGAATAAAAAGGGTTACAAGACAACAAACAAAAAGTTTTCGACATTCCACGAATAGTAGGATTCAGCTTTCTTTAACAAGTTCGCCTTAGACATTGTTTCACAAAGGAGAGGATGTTACAACCGGTACTGAGAAAGGAGTAATTATGAGTGCTCGTTCCCTGAGGAGCTTTTAAACTTTATTTTTAAATCCTGTCTTAATCCCTGGAGCCGGGCTGATAACGGGTGGGAGTTCGTCTCTTCTCACCGGACCCGGGGCGACTAATGGGCTCCTTGGCTATTGAAAAACGTACGAAGTTTCCACTCCGGATCTTCCGTTTAAATTTACCATTGTGAAGAGGCGTTTACCTACTGGAACTTTAGATTATTGTTGATTGCGATTGTTGGATTCTTCAGAAAGAGGGCACCAGCAATCTACGATCATTATTACGAATCCTTCCAGATTAACTGAGACATTTCAATTAATATTACAATCTATTGAGTTCTAAAGATCATACAAAAACATAAGAAGATTATTTTCTCATTAATATTTCAAACGATTATTATAGAATATTAAGAGGATTGATAATTATATTAATAATAAATACAGAATAATTATTCATGTAAATACAATATTCTCTAATGTATCCCATGTTTTACCAAAATTATGTCAAACCTGCCTTCTGTACCAATAATAACATTTATAATTGTTACTTAATAATAAAATAAAATCACCTTATTAATTTTAATAATGACTTTAGTAAAGATTCATGAAGTAAAATCTTACTTTATTTATTTTATTTTATTTTTGCACCACAACAGGCCAGGAGGCCCAATTACAGTGGTGAATTACATCACAGAACACCCAGGCTTGAGAAAAATCACATTTAATTTTTGTGTTCTCACCGGGAATCGAACCCGGAACCTTCCGTCTGTGAGTCAAGCGTCTTGACCACTACACCACGGAGGCCGCCACACAAATAAAAAATTATTGCAAGTATGGAAGTATGGAAATATTTAACATTAGGAAGGCTTTGAAAAATAATGTCCATGTAAAAAATAATTGAAGAACTTTTCAATTTAACCCATTATACTAGTAAAATTACGCTCTTCCCTTCCTTTCCTCCCCCTTTTAAGAACTTTTTCCCAGAATATTAAACATTTTCATGAATTATAATCGGTGCACGGTAGTGTTAGCTATTAAAAGCATGTACCGTATCAGCACGTCAACTGTGACATTAATTGGATGGAATTTGCATGTTAGTTTCATTGGTGTCCTGATGAAGAGACGAGAACGTCTCAAAACCGGTGGAAATAGAGACATTCCATAAGTAGTAATACAAATAAAACAAACGACTCAAAGCCTAAAAACGTAAAAGAAATAAATGAAGTATTTGCCCAATACAATATACACTCAAACAACAGAAGAAAAAACAATTCGCATTCCAAAGCACATTAGTACATCAAATTATTAACACGCTACTGCGAAATTCCTCAAACAGATCCTAACATAATCCCTATCGAACTCACGCGAATTATATTTTTTCAGTTATTAAGATTATTTTCTTTAAATGAAGCGATATAATGAACAAATCACACATATACTTGCAAACATTACAAAGGCAGTTAATTGATTTCTATACTTTTTGTGTAAACAAAAAAAAAACTGCGTTTAAAATATATATTTATTATTATTTATTTTTTTGCTCCACAACAGGCCAGGAGGCCCTATCACAGTGGTGAATTACACCACAGAAAACCCAGGCTTGAAAAAAATCACATTTTAATTTTTGAGCTCTCCCCGAGAATCGAACCCAGAACCTTTCGTGTGTGAGTCAAGCGTCTTGACCACTACACCACGGAGGCCGCCAATTATTAATTAATAAATTCCGATATCCGTATTTATCAATAGTTGTGAAATATAATTTATTGAATTATAGATTCATGGTTTTTTATTAATTATAATAGTAAAGTTTTCTATAGTGAGGTCTCATTGTCAAATAAGTTAAGTAACAGCTACATATATACTTTTGAATATCGGGAGTCCCACAAGAAATTATGTAATCATTCACCAATCGTGCATGTCGAGTTCGTCTTGTACTGAATTTATGATCAAGCTAGTATATTCGGGTCCACAGCATAATAATTAATGTACTAATAAACTTGCAGACTGTTCTAGGAACTATTAACTCCGCCAGAATTAGAGTTAAGAGAATAAAAGCTTTCTCACACAGGCGGCCATTGGACAGCACTTGGCTAGGCTATAAATGAAGCAAGCAGCGCTGTATTCACGTAAATATTATATTACGGGCGGAGTAATCAAATAATTTTATATCGTAAAAGTACCCCGAATAGTAAACTAATTATATGTTTTAGATTAATACGTAATAAAAGCTGATTCGAGGAGTTTGAAAAGCTGCTATTTAAAAAAAAAAAATTTTTTAAGGAATAACCGGCTAAGCCTCTATTTTGAGGCTTGTCAGCAGGTGGGATAGAGAGGATATGGAAGGAGGTAATGAAAAATACACCACAACACCCAGACAAATTGAGAAAAAATCTTTCTTGGATTTTTAATGCAACTGGCGGGAATCGAACCCGCGACGCCAGTTTCACAGTTAGCCGTCTAACCAACTGCGCCACGGCGCCTGTCGAAGCAAAAAATATGATAAAGTTCTATAAAACAAATCAATACATTTGCCAAAATACCAGTTTTTATTTTGCTTAGTTTAAATAATGTTTTATAATTCTTATTATTGAAAATTGTGATATTTTTATTTATTACATGGGACAAATCCCTTCCAAATCCTCTCTTAGGCGCTTAATACACGCTGAGCGGGTTATTCCTATAAAAATATATAATGAATATACATGACATGTTATTGTATATTCAAACGACGCATTGTATATGCAAACAAAAAATTGCCGTTTACAATACAGTTTTCTAAGAAAAGAGGCGCAGATGCTTGGATTGCAAAGGGGAAATCATTCCTATTTTGAAATAGAGCAATATTTTAATTAGAACGTAGCTACGTAAAACGATGATGTTGGTACTTTATATGCGTTTTCAGAATATTTAGAGATGTCCAATCTCTGTTGCAATAAAAAAATGTTTTTAATATTTTTTTTTTTAATTGAAAATTTTTACAAAATCATTCTTACGAACAATTTTTTGATTCCGCCAAACTGCAAAAGCAGTTTTTTTGCAGGGATTTCTCTCTTTAAACATTTCGGTAACACAATATAAAAATGTTTACATAAAAATATAAAACATCTTAAATATATCAATAAAAAAAAGTTTAAAAAAATTAAATACAAGTCACCAGAATCATGTCACCAGTAGTCGAAATTTGCTATTTATTAAATCTTCTAAGAGCAACTTTCGTTTTTATGCCGCATTTTTTATTTTTATGCTACTTCGGTGTAAAATGCATGTAAATATGTATGTAAAAACCTTTTAAATTCAAAAGGCGTTTAAATATATTAATAAATATATGTTCAGAATGTGAAGATTAGTCAATTTGTCAAAAAAAATATAATTCTTTTGGATGGATCTTCCCGTTTTTCGTAGATCTCTTCGCCATAAACACAGTGTGGGATGAAAATAAATTGGCATAGGTTTGCTCAAAGTCTTAAATTGTTCGTGTTCATAAACATATTGCATACCATTTTTAATTGACCTTGTTTGTCTTTGCTACATCCTTTAATATTCTTTTTGTTCAGTTTCCTGTCCATGTCTTTCTTCATATAACTGTTGTTATTGGCTTAGGTCGAATATTTAATAAATATTATTTTTTTAAATACATCTCTCAATAACATAAATAAAGAATTACGTAAATCAATAATTAAATAATGTTTTTTTAAGATATTGTGTTGAAATGAATGTTGTATTTAGTTTGTTAATAAACGGATCATCAGACCAATGTGCCAATGGAGTTGGTATTGGAATTCAAACGAGGGCTTAGTAGGTTATTTTCATTTTCTCCTTAAATAAATTATGGGTTTATTTGCGACCGACTCAAAATCAGGCTTCATCGATGGAAGTTGATTGTAAGAGCAATTATTTATTTTATGGGAACAGGTCTTTGCATACCTTTCCTGTGTTTATGAAGTTTTAATGAATGGCCGAGTAAGTTTTGGTCTACACGCCTACTCCTCACAGCAGCCTAAGGCGAACGGGAGGGACTTTCTTGGTCTTATTTAGCAATTAGGGCTGGAGTTAGTGGTCCATACAGGGGTAGGAACACGGGATGGGATAGGTGAGGGGGCAAGAAACGGAATGCAAATACATAATAGGGATATTTAACAAAAGTCTTGTAAGAAATCATCGGAATTTCCCTTTCTTGACCCGGGGGTGCTTAGGGCAGTGCATTTGTAAACTAAATGCAATTGTTTTGATTATCTCCTACATGGAAAGTAAGGTAATTGAATCAGTCTACGATATTCATATAGTGATAAATCATTAGGACTTTAACCTATTACGTGTTGTAGACTGTAAAACGAATACAATTATACATAAACATGATAAAAGTAGTTAAAGCAATAAAAGGTATCAATGATAGCAGGGCACCAAATACCGAACACTCTTCAGAGGGTCGGAAGGTTTGTTGACAAACGACAACGGTCCTCTCGGCCGAAACATTCCTCCAGATCCTTAAATATTATTAAAAAAAAATATAAAGCCATTTGAAAGTAAATTTGAAATCATATTATTTTTTAAACTAAACAAATACATAAATATACTTTTGAAATAAATTCAAACCTTATGCATTATAATCAAGTTACATATAAAAAAATAAATTATTTCTTTACTGATATTTTTTTATTTTTTAAAGGAATAACCCACTATGGAAGGAAGGTATGAATAATACACCACAACACACAGACCAATTGAGAAAAAAACACTGTTTGATTTTTTTCTTGCAACTGGTGGGAATCGAACCCGCGACGACAGTTTCACAGTTGGTCGTTTAACCAACTGCGCTACGGCGCCTGTCAAAGTACCTTATAATATTTTACAGAATATTTTCTTTTCTCTCTCTTATATTACACAAATATATTATACCAGTCTATTTATTATAGGAGCAAAAATTCATAAACATTTCTCGTATACCCACGAACAGGCTATGAATTTGTGGGATTTTTTTTTTATTTACTATTTTTACTGTTAATATGTATTTCATTAATATGTACTTCATTGCCATGTAATTATCCTTTATTTTTTTAATACTCTGCTATACCTCTTATGTATATTGTAAAAAATACAAAAATATAAAATTAAAAAAAGAAAGGTAAAAAATAATGATACTTCCTTATGAAAAAATAAAAAGAGAATCAGTCTTACGGTTTATTTAATATTTAAATTATTTAATATTTTTAATTGAATCGGCATTCACTTCGTAACACTTCATTATAAATTATTATGAAAATAAAACTTTGTTATCAGTGTTACACAATTATATTATTTTACAAGAACACAACTTTAGTTTCGGGAGAGCACTCCTCCCATCGCCGGGTGATATAAAACTAATATAATAAACACAGAATATTGTTCACAATGTTATCGAATCTAAACAAAAAATAAACAGATTATTTTTCAAGAATAAAATTGTGTAACACTGATGACAAAGTTTATTTTCATAATGATTTAAATTATTTGTTCATATTCTCTCCGTATCCGAGTGAATAACTCATACAGTTTTGAGTGTAAAAATTACCAAAACCCCGGATGAGTGTTTTCAACGCGTTGGATACTCTCAGGTAAAAATCCCAAAAACAGAAATCGAGTGGAGTCAAAATAAAATGCTCCTATACTTAAATATTTAATTTTTTTATAGATAATCTATTCACTGTATAATATGTACCAGTCTCAAAATGCCTATTAGAGGGTGAAAGAGCAAATCAGTTAAAAAAACAAGTGAATGTGTACCAAATATTTTTAATTTACAACTTATATTCAAATAATATATAAGTTATAATATATTTTCATAATATTTATTTATACATTTTTAGGTTTGTTGCCAAAATGGCAATTTCTCACAACCAACTAAGACTTTACAGATTGATTAACAAGAGCTGGTAGGTTCACAAAACTCACACAGTCGCATTATGAAATTCCATTTAGAATCGTCAATAAAAAAAACATAAATCGCATATTTTATGTAAAACAAGTTGAATAATAAAATAATATTAATTACACAAATAATAAGTTAAAAAATAAAAAAAAACTTTATATTTTGGAGGTAAAAAAATTCATTACTTAAGTGATTTCGAAAACAATTCTTACAATTTTACATAAAAAACTTTTGATTGAAGATCAAAAACAAAAAAAAATATCTTTAGTTTCCCGTTGTATTGAGAATATAATTACAGGAAGATATTACTCATTCTTTTGTATTAAATTTCCAAGGCAAAAGAATTCTCAGTAGACACAATATCAAATAAATTAAGAAAGAACGCTTTACCGGAACATTGTTAGTATAAAACTGCCAAGTTAAAGGGGTAAAAATCTCGACCCCTTCTCTGAAATAAGCCAGATATTTCTCAGCCCCGCTCAGGAGCAAAACAAGAACAAATGAATTGCAAACAGCGTTATTATTTCCGAAGGGAAGTCTTACATTTTTCTCCAACTCTTATTTTCTCTTTTCATTTATGCATAGTTAACGCCGCCCGGGCAGGAACCAAGTTGCTCCCTTATTGTAAGACCCTCACTCTTTAAATACATTGACACGAAGCTGGAAGAAATCTCAATATTCCTGTTACATTAACAATTCTCCAACTTTTCAATTCATAAAAGAAAAATAATCCAGGTGGATGATTGGTTAAAGCACTGCCTCCACATACTCCAAAATCGTATTAATGACAGATGATCTTTCTACCGGCTTCGGTGATACTAAAAATCTTTTTTGTTGTAAAAAATCGAGTAGGTATTTTGGTTTTTTTAAATTAAAATTTCATAAACAGTAATTGTAACGAGTTTCACAAGTCCGCGCATGCGCAAATAGAGATCTTTAGTATCTGTGGAACCAATTCTAACAAATACATCTAGGTTTATTTTTCAAGTATTGGGGCGGCTTATAACAAATTAAGCAATAATATCGGTTGAAACAATGGCATTAAACGTGGTATTATACTATGAAATAAAACTCTTTTACGCTGAAAGTTTGGCATAAAATTGCATTTTAGTTTATTTCAAATCACTTAATGTCAATCTTGTGTTAATTGTAGATACAAATTTACCCGTGATTATACCTCGTACCGAGTGACTGCTTCTCTAATCAAAAACCTCACCGCACGGTCCTGATGCATATGTAATATGTATGTATATAGCTGTATATGTGAGCTAAATCTTCATATAAAAAATGCACCTTCTCTAGCCACATTCAAAAAATGCCTGAAACATTACTATATATCCTCAGAATCTTGAACATCATATATTTTACTGTTTTTTTTTAAATATATATTATTATTCCTATTTTTTCCTTAGTTCCTCTTTCTATCTTCTTCCAAACTCATTATCAGATTCTACATTCCTCATTCTTATTTGTATAGCATAATGTCCCTTAATTAACGTTAATATGTGCAAGCTTTTTCTCCCCATCAAAAAACAGCTGTTATTTTGAATTAATTAGGTTTTTTTTTCATGTACGTACCTTTTGATATATATATTGTTTTTTTTTTATTCAAATTTCATAAACAGTAATTGTAACTTAATTTAACTCTTCTGTTTCCATCGTGAGTTTAGCGATGAACTTTAAGTGAAAGCTCTCACCCACATATCCGTAAACCATTTTAAAGACCGTGCGTGGGTCTTCCAATCTGTTTCCATAATATTCAAAAACATTTGTACCGCCAATAAACAGGTTGCTCAATGTTAATCGACGAACGATCAATTTATTTTCGAATATAAAATACTTTTTTTAGTTAGTAAAATAATAGAGACTGCTCGCTACCCTAAACAAAATTTAATTTCATAAGCCAAAATTTAAAATAGATGTAAATCAATTATTTGTTTAATGCGTAGCAAGTACCTATATATAGTATAGGGTTCAAACTGTCAGTAGGGATGCAGTGAGTCACATCTTGCTGGAGGATGCGATTCTATAAAATGCTGCAAATGCCCAGTTGCATTCTTTTTTTTCTTTTTTTTTAAAAGAAATATTTGCGTTCTTATGATTTACCCAAATATTAAATTTTGAGGGCCATTTTCAACGAGTTGTAAATAACTCACTATTAGAAAATGGGAATCAAGTTGGGGTAGAGTAAGATTTGAACCACAGACCTTTGGTCTGTGAGTCCGAGACACTAGCCACAAGACCACAACCCGATTCAAATTCTATCGGCAGCACTACTGACTAGTCCAACTCGTTAGCGTCCACGTCGCGAACCCTGAGCAATGGGATCTCACTCATAGCGGTGTGATCACAGCAGATAACAAGAGGATGAAAGGCGAGTTTTTGGCGCCTCAAAACCAAAACCAACTAGCTAAGGGAAGGTAACCGCGACAGGAAAATCCACCAGAGAAGGCAACAAGAAACCACTCTGGTCATCTTTTCCCAGGAATCACTACGGCGAGTACATCAATAAGCAGTCGTCCTGGCTGCGAAATATAAAAGTAGCGCAGGACAGATACATATGCTTTCGCTGTAGTGATCGCCAACGTCGGAGGGACCCGGCAAGACACCAGAAGAAGAAGAATTACATATATTTAAGAAATTGTGAGTGAATGGAGATGAAACCGTTCAATTTATAAATTTATTTATGGGAGAGTAAGGCACATACAGAACAAAAAAAAAGCCAGCAAATCTTTATAATTTTTTTTTTTTTGTCCTAGCTTTGATTTTCTTTATTTTTATTTTATTCCAATTACGCCTGTATGTATTTACTTATTTATTTATTAGTGTACACACGGCGCAAATGCCTTTTATAAACATAATTATATACACAATTAATATACAGTGTTCTATTAAAAAATTATGAAATAATATAATAACAGTATATCTATACGTATTACACAGTTGTTTTATAAATATTCTATATAATAACTTTGGAATTTTAATACTAAACATACTAAGGTAGAAAAATAATAAAAATAAAGATAACGCGGTATATTCGAAATAGCAGAAATCATAAATCATCGATTTGTTGGTATTGTTTCAATGTATATTAAATGCCCTAGGAATAATACTAAC
Organism: Micrasema longulum; assembly: GCF_059751315.1. NCBI lineage: Eukaryota > Metazoa > Arthropoda > Insecta > Trichoptera > Brachycentridae > Micrasema > Micrasema longulum. Next base: position 354,086 of record NW_028278280.1, read on the forward strand.
TGTCTCCCGATAAGAGTTCAGGGGTTCTCAACCGTTTTTAAAAATAAAAAGAAAAAAATAATAAACCTTTTAAATTATTTTATTTTTTTTATAATTATGTAAGAAATTTTATTTTAAAAACAAATAAACAAATAACTAGTCGTACATTTATAAATATATTTGACATTTTTTTTATTTGTATTTTTTTTTATTTTTATAAATGAACATAAATACTTAAAAATCAGTCTAAATTCGAAACTATTTCTTTAATAGCAAGTTTAAACTTCATTTGGCTAATGTGAAAAATGTCAATACAACTGATCAGGTTTCCTAGACTGTGCAATCTTGAAATAGGTGAATTTATAGCATAATTAGTAACAGCAATATCATAGTGAAATGGGACATTATGTCTAGTAGTTTTAACAGGTATTCGGAATTGAATCATGATTAGCAAGTCAGGAGAGTCCAACATGCCATTTATTATCTTAAAGAGAAACATTAAATCACTTATTTTCCGTCTTCTGGATAAACTTTCCAAATCAAGTGTGTTCATTAAGAAGTCATAGTTTAAATATTCAATAGGAATTGATAGCTTGTAGCTGATAAAACGTAAAAATTTTCTCTGCACTCTTTCAAGTTTTAATGAATGAACTCCGTAAAATGGGCTCCAGATATTTGAATTGTATTCAAGTATGCTCCTGACAAGTGATACATACAAAGTTTTAAAAGATAAAATATATAATATATACGCATTTAATAAGTATATGCGTTTGCCATTTTAAGAATGTACTTAGTCCGTTAGTAAATAAACAAATATTTAGTTGAGCTCCGTATGGTTGAAATATACAGTTAATAAACAACAATAGTAAACAACAATAATGTTTGAAGAATAAACAAGCCCAGCAATAATAAAATTCAAATAAATAAATAATTATTGTCCAAGGGATGCGAGTTGAAATGGAGTAAATAATGAAAATGAAACTAAAAAGACACTTTTTTATTAAAAGGTAAATGAAATTTTAGTAAAACATAAACTTTATGAACAAGATATACTAATAAAATAATTTTATGGAAATTTTTAGTGTAAATATAAAAGCTTTCGCTTTAAATAAGGTATCACGTTAAAAAAACTTTTTATTTGTATGAATATCCAGTTGGATAGTCAATGATTTTTGCGAATTTTGATTTTTCCCGAAATTTCCTCTTTCTATACAGCCCCAAATCAATTTAAATGAAGAAAATTAAATCTGAAGTGGGCATTCAGGAGGTCTTGCTATTTTGAAATATTCGGTTGAGTCTGGTTAAGTCGGAGCCTTCGTAAGACAAAGAGCCCCGCATTCGAGTTTGGCTCTCGGGGTTTGGCTAATTGATTTCGGGGTTTAACGGAGTGGTAATTCATGCGCGATAAAAATCATAGCTGTTAAGCGGAGTGAAAATTACAAGCAATTGCATTTCGGCTGTGTCCGCCTGTAGTTTGGTGCCTGAATACATACCTCAGAGTAAATTCACAGAGTAGATAGCATATCTACACTCGGCTAGGTGGAACTGTAGCTATAATCGCAATGACTAGCGTACGTATGCAACGTTAGAATACATACACAAAATATTTACATTTTGCTATTAAGTTTGAGTTTATGCGGTACAAAGTGTGCGTCCAATTATTTATAATATTTTTCTTATTTAAACGTGTTTCTTATGTTTCAAGTCTCTAATTAATATAGAGATTTATTTTGGCGCACAACTGTTCCTTTCTTACAGCGAAAACCTAATCTTAACTAAATATTTTTTACTCTCAATCAAGAAAAAAAAATTTCGTTGGTTTGGACACGTGGAGCAAACGGAACGCAAAATTACGAATGAAAGATTTACGATGCGAATGCGAATGTTGATGAATGCAGAAACCGAGAAAGACATGACATGACCAAATCTAACAGGAACTTGAAGATGGACATGTCGAAAGTCATAATAATCGGCGCATAAGAAGATGAATGAAATTTTTATGCAAAGTGAGTTTTGTATACGAAGACATAGTGCCATTGCGTTCTACCCTCTCTGCCTACCCCTAAGGGAAATCGGCGCGAATGTTTGTTTGTTTTGTTTGATATTTTTAATGTTGGAAAAACTAGTGTTTCATTAATTTGTACGCGTTGTTTGCTTACCTAAGATAAATATATATCAATGGAGTGTTTTCTCCACAATATTGACAACAGATGTTTTTTTTTTGTTACCAGAGAAAATTTTTAAAACTCAAACTTTACTGAAATAAAGTTCATTACGATTTTAAAACGGCTGGGACTAATGAAAATAATTAAGCAAAGTCAAGTAAAAAGCCTCAATCTTGTTCGGAAAACAACCTTATTTCTTATCTTGTATTATTTTCTTTATAATCATTTTTAATTTCCCACCGAAGCGCGAAAAAAGTTGTGAACAAATTGATTTTAATTAAAACTCCAGTGTTCGCTACAAAAAAATACCGGAAACGTGAAATTTTCAGTATTTATATTAAATTTTTATGATTTAAAATACGTTAATAGAGTTAATTTGATAATGTAATCGATTCATTGTTTTAAAAAATTGCAATTGGGAAGATATTGTAGTAAAATAAAACGAATTCAGATGAGACATGCACGTTCTATCACTTCTTTAAAATAATTTAAATAATCCCACTTCGCAGTTTATCTGAAAGAGCTCTTCCAACCTTTATTACAGGATGAGCTATCTCTTCGTTATAATAACAAGTGAACCCTTTCAATACCTATATACCGCTCTAATTTTTGTGCCTCCTCTTTCACTGTAGTAGCTGCTCGATAAAGAAAAAATCTACTCATTAATGTCAGAGACGCCTCTTCATTATTGATATTAATTAGGTTTATTTTTCATGTACGTATCTTTTGATATATATTTTCATTATTAAGCACAAATTTTTGATTAACTTTTGTTTTGACCAGTATGTTTTTTTGGTTGGCTGGAAGATATTGCTTTTAATTTAAATATTTAAATGCACAAACATTGAAAAATATAAGAAAAATAAATGATTCGTTATTTTTATTTAAAATATTAAATACAATATTTGACTTTTCCCAACTGTGACAACTAATTAACTTGCGAGTGCTTGGCACCCGATTAAATAAACTCATTTATGTAAATGTATCTAAAGCAAACTACAGTGCACGAACGCCAGTAAGGATAAATTTTGCATTTGTAGATATATTTAATATTTCACCTTTTTAAAGGGCAGTGTATCAATTCATTATCTTTAAATTTAAAAACCGTAATACTTAAATGTTGATTTAAATTATGCACCTTTAATTGACTTTTATCTGTATTCTAAATTAATATTTTTCTAATATTAAGATGATGAAATGGATGTTATGAGGGTGCTATGAGAATAATAAGAAAAAAGTAAACCATGAGCTGATAAGCGTTGCAATTTTCTGTGGAGGTAAAGGAGCGCTTGGACTATGGAGTACAGTGTTTTGTGCTGAAAGTAATTCACCTCTCTGGCCTCATGACCTGTTGTGGTGTAAAAATTAAAAATGAATGCCAACAGAATATAAAAATAAATATGAATGCTAAAACTTAGGAAGAATAACACAAACCGGCCAATGGCAGGTCGTGAACCCTGTAAATACCTAGACTTCCATTTTTCATTCTTGATAATGTTGTTCATCAATGCTGCTGTACGTAAATTTATATCGTTAATTATGGCTTTAAAATTTCTCTCGGAAATATGACAATTAAATATTGAAAGCATTGGGAATGATTTTTTTCTTGTAAAAATGCTGATTTTTCGCAGACTTGATGCTACGATTTAATAGATGTTTTTTTTTTAAACAAAGTGATGTCTAAAATAAACGTTTTACCACCAACTTTCATGAAGGGTAAACACAAGGATTCGTAGAAGCGCATTCAAAATTTTATCGCAAATCAAACTGCTTCACCTATTTGGTGAAAGGGGTGTATTAATTAGCCGAAACGCGAACAAAGGGGTGGACTCCACGGGAAGAAGAGCGCTACCACCCAGAATAGTTTTTGGATCATAAAATGTGCCATAAAAATCACGATAACGGCCAATTACAAGAATAGTAACGGCCGTTATTACGAATTATCTCCCGCACGGAATGGCTTCGAACGAGCGGGTCTTCCAAGAGACTCATCGCCAATTACGATTTATGAAGGGTTCTGATTACAATTCCTTTGTACAAACATTGTTCACACGAATAACTTACATTAATAATTCAATCTATTGGGCACATGATATCCAATAAACTACAACGTGTAAGAAAATTTACAAACAATCGCGCAATAAAATTGACAATATGGCACAAGAAAATGTCTTAAAACTCCAGCATTTTGGAAGGTACAAAATATCGAATTAGACCCCACGAAAAGGATAAAATAATTAACTGATTTTGCCCTATTTAGGCAAAATCTTAAAAAAAAAAACTGAATGAAATACCAAAACCAAAATTTCCATTTTATTATATTCCTTGTAAGATGTATTAGATGTTAACATAAGTTGTGGCTGTATTTTTCCAAATTTAAAAATGAGCAACAAAAGTAAAATAAGTGATAAATTTTCTGCTCTACGAGTGATTGTAGTTTCTTTTACGATACAAATTTGATTACGAACCCTCAAAATAGAATGTCTTGTAGACGAAAGTGAATTTTCAACACGAATTATGTTCGCGTTAAATCAAGGGAATGAAGATGCCAAAGCTGCTCGCGATAATTGCGCAGTGTATTTTTTTATTCATTTTTATTTTTACCCCGTGTGAAGGCATTCATTTACACTATTTAAAAATTATGTTTAAGTTACAGTATTTGGTATCTACAATAACATATGCGCATACATACATACACATAAATGTACGCATAGATGTACATATATCTACATTTATATAAATAAATAGTGAAATCAATAATAATAAAAACAAAAAATCATAATATTAATAATAAAATCACTGAACATACAAAGGTACTGTGCAGACATTGAGCCGAGAGCCGACAGAGGAGGAACAATGCATTATACGACAGAGAGAACAATGTTTTATATGATTATCAAAAACACTGTATGTATATAAACATAAATAGCGGACATGCAACGATCATTTGAAGTTTAAATCGACTAGTCAGGTGAAGATGCTATAAATTATCATTGAAGTATATACCTAGTGTATGCATGAGCGTTTGAAATATGGTCCCTTAACCTGCGGTCAATTGGCATATGTTTGATACAACGAACCTTAGTCTGTTGCGAGCAGTCCCCGGCTACTTTTCTCCTCGCAATTACTAAAATGCCCATATGTAAGTAATAATATAATTATATTAATCAATATTTGTTTCAAATAGCTATTTTAATTTTAAAAAACATTTTATTAACATCTTAAAAATTTGTAAGTTATCTCCTGTCTCTGTCCTGTACAGTTAGTCGGGCGTAAAGCGAGACGACAAACAAAGGTGACGCGTTTGTGGAAGGGAGCGACATACTGAATAGAACTTACAATATACCGATGTAAACAGTCCGCGCTTTCTACGGTATTACTTGTTTTGCTTGTCGCAATCGTCGTTTGCAAGTCGACGTGATATGACGTGACGATATTTGTTCCCTCCGCTGGTCAATCTCTTTTCTACGGGGACGACTTTTTATATCGGATTTGTATGAAGTGTTATCTCTATATATTATATCTCAATGTTTTAAGTAGGCAAATAAATTATGGTTCCACATGATTAAGTAGACCCGATTTCGTGGCTAAGATATTTAAATATGTACAGAATTTTGTACTTTAAACATTTAATGGCGATTGGTCGCAGAAATTTCTCCGCTGCAGCGCGCTGGTCATTCCTTTCCTTTGGTGACGACTTTTTAGCTCGGATTTGTATATCTTTATATATTATATCTCAAAGTAAATTATTGACTAATTTATTATAAAATAATGAAGGACAATTTACTGTAGACTAATTTGTTTTTTTTTTGTTGTGACCTCTTCATTTGGAAAAAAAAACTTATGCCAACACTTAAAATATTATATTTAATATTGTTCTTATGTGAAACTAGTAATTGGTCTCGTTATTTGTTGTTATTTTAAGGTTTTGTTTAATTTTGTATGTTTGTTTAATTTCAATAAAATAATATGTTCAGTAAAAAAAGATCCGGTGAAGGTAGTAGAGAATTGAATTTTAGTTGAATAATATATTTTGAACTTTAAAAAAAATACATGTTAATAAACATACCCAGAAATAGTGTAACAGGAAGCTTTCCTATGTAAAATTTCTATGAAAATAAAGGTCGTATATTTTATACCAAGACATCCATAACGTCTTTTAAAAAAATATCAATCTAGATTACTTCCTAAAATATATGGTGGAATCCAGTCATTGTCTATAAACATTTGAACTTCTGAAAATATTGTTAATGTATTTGTTGCCTATCATCCAAAAAACAGTTTAAAGAGGATTAAGATATGAAAATAAACGAAAATAAAAAACAAGATAAACAAAGTATATAACTCTATAGTGGGATATGACATTCAGGACAAGACAAAGTTTCCTACAAGAACTCCCCATCCCATGTCTGATAACCTATTTTTCTTGGTAGGTGATCCAGTTGGATGCTTTCTCTCAATGGCCACGGATCGCTTCCGTACTTTTGTGTATCTTCGGAAAGCCATTCCACGTTCTACGAATGTATCAACCTAACAATACACAGTACATAACAGTAGAAAAGAGGTTGGCTCAGGGCCGGTTTTATCAATATCCGTAAGGAAGCTTGATATATATTTTCACTAGTATTTGGTTAACCGGCTGATTATCAGTGTTTTATTTCAAATTTCAATTTAAATGTATTTATTTGATACGTTTTACGTACATTCGTCTTTGGCCTCGTAGTGTAGTGGTCACCGCATTTGGCTACCATTCAATAGGTCTCGGGTTCGGTTCCCGGCATAGTTGACCTGAAATTCCCATGTATGAAGTCCACCTTAAAACTAACATATGTTAACAATATTTTGAGTTTGTCCAAATTTTTGTAGACAAGGACTGGATTCAACTCCCTGGGGAGCTGTTTATATTAACATATTACAACAGAGATGAAGAACATTTAAGTAAAGGTAATATAGAAGTCTAGGCATCTACAGGGCTTATGACCTGTGGTGAATGTTACACAGTGTGTAAAGTGGCCACTAAAACCAGCCATTGACAGGTCATAAGCCCTGTAGATGCCTAGACTTCTATATTACCTTTTCTTAAATGTTCTTCATCTCTGTTGTAATATGTTAAGATAAACAGCTTCCCAGGGAGTTGAATCCAGTCCTCGTCTAAAAAAATTTGGACAAACTCAAAATATTGTTGATAAATTACCTGGTCCATGAGGAAGTATAGAAATTGAAAAAATAACATTTTCAGGCGTTGCCTAGTATGTAGGTGAAATAATTCAATTAGATGAATCTCACCCGCATAAATAAAGGTTTCAGCTCTTTAACTTCACAAACATCAACAGATGAAAGAATTGAAGGAATATAGATGTTCAAATATAGGCAGAATGGTGAATGTTACAGTGTGTAAAGTGGCCACTTAAACCAGCCATTAAACAGGTCATAAGCCCTGTAGATGCCTAGACTTCTATATTACCTTTTCTTAAATGTTCTTCATCTCTGTTGTAATATGTTAATAAAATATGTTATGTGCAACTGATTTGAGGAACAGGAAATCAAAATAACATTTATATACTACAAAGACAGCAAAATAAAATATTTAAGATAGGATCTTATCTTACAGCGCTTAAAGAACTCTTTAAATTAACTAAACATTTAAATGTAAATAAATTCTTTCAACTAGGATTACATATACACTACAATAATATTATTAATTATAATAATAATTCTACATGAAGCGTTGGTAAATATTCGTATATCACCTCCCACGGACTTTTCTTTGTAGTCCGGTTTCGAGACGTACCAGTCTCTTCGTTAGGATACTTAAAGCAACAACATGCAAACCCACTATAAACCTTCACTACTGTAGTTGACAATAATATAAAACCAACGTACTGATAGGAGACATGCTATTAGAAGCTAACACTCAGGCGAAAATGTTATAATGAAACATATTTAATTTTGTATGAGCAACAATTAATTAAAAGGGAGAGGGAAGGAAGAGAGGAGCATGAATTTGATTGGTATTGGGTGACTTTTGCAGCGGAACATCGCATAATGGGCTACAATTAGTTATTTGATTATTGATTGAAAATCTTTTTTTTCAAAGCCTTCCTAATATGAAATATTTCAAAATTATTTATCTAATTTGAAGCCTTTATTGTTAATTTACATCCTGAAATTTTAACTCCTGTAACTTTGAATTTGAATTTCGATGAAAATATTTACCGGTGATATTCAGTTAATAAAATTGGCTCAACACATAACTGTCAGTTATCGTTACGAACGGTTAACAGTTCGTAGCGCTGACGAAAGTTTGACAGATTGTTTGTAAAACTGCCCTTAGAAATACAATATCAAAATATATATCTGTAGGAACATCGACAGGAGAATTTTTGAAAAATATATTGGGGACTTGAATGTATTCTGGCTGTTTTTTTGTAAAAAACGTGTCATTGAAAGTAGTATTGTCCAACGCTAGCGACAACTTTCTCCCATCGTTCTGGCAGCATACGAATGCCATCTCGAAAGAACGACTCATCATTTGAGGTTATGCACGAATCAAGCCATATTTAGGAATTTTATTTATTTATTTAACACTTGATATACATGTACACTATATATACATATAAGGGCGAGCATATTGCTTTAAGGCAATTTCTTCCTACCTACCCAAACCATGCAGTTTGAGAAAATTACAAATACATAGACCTATTGAATCTTACAATTTTATACAAAAATAGAAAACAAAGATTCACAAAATAAAAAATATATAAAAAATTAACACTTTACTACGAATATAAAAAATTAACACTATTATGAGAGAGGAGAGGGGATGGGAAGAAAAGAAGAAGGATAAAGGAACAATTTAAATATTTAAATAGTGACATTTCAATCTTGACTTAAATGTAAATAAAGAAAGGGACGTCTCAAACATTAGTGGGTAGATTATTCCACAATCGAGTGGCTACTACTGTGAAAGAGGAGGCAAAAAATTAAAGCGATGACAGGGTATTAAAAGGGTTCTTTCGTTACTAGAACGAAGAGATAGTCCGTGTTGTGACAGAGGTTGGAAGAGCTCTCTCAGATAAACAGGCAAAATGGGATTATTTAAAATATTGTGAAGAAGTGATAGAATGTGAATGTTTCTTTTATGCCTGATACTGAGCCAGTGTAGTTGCGTGCGACACTCGGTTATGTGGTCAAATTTGCGAAGATTAAAGATATAACGTACAATAATATTCTGCAATCGTTTTAACTTATCAAGTAATTCAGAGTTAGCATCTGGTTAACATACATCCGCGTAGTCAAGGAGTGGAAGAAGTAAGCTCTGGACTAATGTTTGCTTAACATTAATTGGCAAGAAATTCTGTAATCTTTTAAGTCAGTGCAAACTGCAATAAAATTTACGACTAACTTCGTTAACCTGATCGTGCCACCCTAAATGCTTATGAAAGATAATACCTTAGTTTTTGACTGACATCATGAATGGAATTTAATCTTCATAAGAATGAAAGTGCTGCGCAATCAGACCACGAGTCATAGATCGGAACAAGTGGTAATCGGAAGGAACAAATGTCCGTTGAATACGGGGTGGGGCAGGATTTTTTCGAGTGTTTCCAAATATGTTTTGCCTGGTCTTGCAACATGTGGTCGAGCGTTGTAACATTGCAAAATTACTTTATCATGTCTCTCCTCGTATTGCGGCCACTTTTCCTTCAATTCCCGGCTCAAACGCATTAATTGTAAACGATAGCGTCTTCCATGATGGTTTCGTAAGGTTTGGGGAGCTCATAATACACTACATCCAGCTGATCATGGTGTAGAGCAGAAATGATGATGTTCGGTGTTATTCCGACGGAACATTGTCACCGTAAGTCTCCGCAAGAATGCTATGGGATTCAGTTGCAGATTTTTTTTTTAAACAAAGTAATGCATTAAAATTCCCCACAGATACTCTTTTATTAGAATGAAATTTGACATGTTTAACGCCATGAAAAAATACAATGATTAAACTTCGGCGGAATAACAAATACTGTCAATTTAAGCATTATGGTGATCTTTACCATGAAGTTGGCTGTAGTATTGCCCGATGTTAAAAGGCTAAAATAACACTTTCTGTAGGGAAACAGCAAAAACTTTTTCAAGTTCTTATTAACATCATCATTTTCCCATCTGCGATTGATCATCGGTATACTAAAAGCAGCGAATTTCGATCAATACGTGAAAATTAGATGATCAATCTGACGTTTTAGGTACTAGTTCAGAAACTATGAGATATGAATGTAAAAGAACTGTTGAAGATTTGTATTGCAATGTGCCAGGCAACTTCGGAGTATGGTATAATCAGATGGAGTAGTGCGAGAGACCGTTTTCAAAAGTGTATTTGTTGCACCAAAATCCATAATTAAAATTATACTCCCGTTCCACTACACGCAAGAGCCGATACAGACATCCACTGAAGAAATATTTCACAAATCACAACTTATGACACCAAAGCAATTATACGACTTTAACTATAAGACTTTTCTTACTCAAACGAAATATATAACCGTAACAATACAACACTTACAAATCATATAATTACTAAATCCTCAACACAAAGACAAACTAATACCACTTTTAAACAATGGATCTTTGAGTATTATGCAATTAAAGTCTATCACCAACTTCCACTGTCTATAAAAACAATAAGTCACGAGAAAAAGTTTAAAAGGCTATAAAAAGTCGATAGTGGAGGTAGGTATAAGTAAAATGGATTGTCTCATTCGCCTAAATAAATGTTGAATCACCCGCGCTACAATCATTTAATTTATATTATGTTTTTGTTCTTTTATTGTGCGTTTTAATAATAGAAATAATGAAAATATACAGAAACGAAATATAAACATAAATATGAAGTGTTTATAACTATGTATATTCTTATGTTGTGATTTTTTTTGATTTATTATTTTGTTATTAATAAAATATATAATACAACAATTACATATTATACTCCCAGGAGTTATAAGAAACTCATTTGGGACCGTGCATAAGAAAAAACATTTTTTTGACAATACATAATATCATACAAAGTAATACATCCGAAATAAAAAGAAAACATTATTGTATTAGAAACATAAAACACCATTTTATATAAACGACATTAATAATTATCAATATCAAAAAGATTTCGGAAATATTTTTTAATTGCGACACTTCTGGATTTTTTATTCAGTTTTTCGTGTCTAAGCTCATCAGGCAGTTTATTATTTCTCTTTGTATAATAAGTCTTATTTGTATATTGTTAAGTGTCCTCAGCACGGGTATTCTCGGGTAGGACACATTATTTTTATTATTGGTTATTGTTTGTAATGTGAAAAAATGAATGAATAATCAAATAAATATAGCAGTGTAAAAAAAACAAAACAAATTGAATGTTGAACATACTTTAATTCGAATCTGGGGACCAGGCGCGGTAGGCAAATGTTCAGCAAGAAGAAGAAAAATAACTACTGGACCACAAGGTGGACTTATCAGATATTTTTTTAAATTTATCAGAGTAGCCATTGAGTCAAAAACAAAGTTAAGATTTGAGACATGGGTAAATCGTAGAAACAATATTTATTTTAAAGCAAATCACCTTAAGTGAACTCTTTAAGTCCGCTGGCTCAAAATAATACGTGCGTGGCGGTGTTGGGTCAAATTACACCCAGTTTCAAATGTCGTTTTTTAAGCATTTTTTGTGGGTTTTATACTATTACTAGTGGACTTGACAGACGTTATCCTGTCCGAAAGTTGGCTTGCCTACTATGAACTTGGCAAAAGACTTTTAATTAATAAGTAGATACCTAGGTACTTGCTTATGATTGATTTACAAATATAAAAATGTGTAAATTTAAATAATGCATGTAAGTAAGTACCTAGGTACTTGTTTATGGTTGAGTTCCAAAACATAAAATAATGCGTTTTCGAATATGGCATTATATTTGCAAATTTCAAACTCGGCTCTTCTCATCACCAGGAGTGCACTTCATTAAAGAATGTAATTTTCAAAAATGTCTTAAATATCAGTTAATATTATGTTAGTATTACAAAAAACCCAGTAAAAATAAATAAAAGGGAAGAAATAATATAAAATGTAAAGAAAAAAATGGCGAATGTTTTTGAAACAAACTTTTTTTAAACACAAAAAAACAATATCCTTCCATTTTTTTTGAATATGCATTCTCGTCGAATGAAACCCCGGTAGGTCGATGAAAAAAAGATCCCAACTTTTTTTTTAAAGATTAAATTGAAAATTTTAAAATCTATGAACACGCGCAGCGCAAAGATCTCGATTTCTCTGAAAACCTCACGTAAATCAGTTAAGCCGTTTAGGAGGAGTTCAGTGACATCACATACAAAAGAATTTTATATACTTAAAGATGATCGTATCAAAATATGGTCTAAATCATGGAAAAACGAGTGGTTAAGTTTTGTGTACAATTTTTCAAAATTTGTTAAAATATTTTTCACATAATAGATAATTTACAATATTTACAACTGGGTCTAATCAGACCTGTTGTCAGTAGGTATGAGTTAATGCAATAAAACAAGAAGAAAAATTGACTAGAAAATTAAGATGCCCCGGGAGGAATGAAAGAATGACAATTATCTGACAGTAAAATCCTTAATTATTTTTGTGACATTTATTTAATGATTTGTGAACTGAATTATAGTTGAACCAGGTACAAAAATGAATCTGCTGTAACTACATATGGAAATGACATAAAAGAAGTCGAAATAAGACAGAGATGCTCGCTCGGATTATTTCATGGATATATACAGTGCGCAATCGATGAAATCAGGGATAAAATAAGTCATAGAGGGTGTAAAAATACACGGAGAAAAGGAAGACATGATCAGGTTTGCCGATGACATTGCCCTGATTGCTAAATGTGAAGGAAAACTCACTGAGACTCTGACATCCATGGAAAATGTATTAAATAATAAATATAATATGAAAATAAACAGGAGATTGAATAAGTTTTGTAGCTTAAATTATATAAATAAAATAAAACTTTTATTTTATTGGCAGTTTGGAAAAAAAATCGATCAATGTGCAATTTACATTATATACAGAAACTTAAATAAATTAAAATATGATAATTAATAAATAAACATAAAATAATTATAAGTTAAACATGTTGTAAATGAATTATTTTGAAAATAACACTTTGTTATCAGTGTTAGATAAGAAAAAAAAACCCCTGCTCTGAGTTTCACTAAATAATCTGTTTATTTTTTGTTTAGATTCGATGACATTGTGAACAATATTCTGTATTTATTATATTAGTTTTATATCACCCGTCGATGGGAGGAGTGCTCTCCCGAACCTCTAGTTGTGTTCTTGTAAAATAATAAAATTGTGTAACACTGATAACAAAGTTTTATTTTCATAATAATTTATAATGAAGTGTTACGAAGTGAATGCCGATTCAATTAAAAATATTATGTTGTTAATGATTTACCAGTCCGGAAGATGCCTGCTTTGGCAAAATCGCTGGTTGGTGAATAAAACTTAATTAAGTAGTTTTGCATATATTTTTGTTAAAATTATCAACTATAGAGCCCTTGCAAGAAATATCTACGAAAACCTTCAATTTTATTGTTCTGTGATTAATAACATTAGTTTTAAAAGCTTGTTTTCTTTTTATTCCGCTTGAAAGACACTTGTATTTATGTATTATAAATTTACCTTTCATACCTATTGTGTTCATTACACGTGTGATAATTAAGTATCTAGAAATGTTTTGAAAAGCGCGGTAGTGAAGCACTTAGATAACATTTCGCAAACGAGTTAAAAGTATGATGTTGAAGCGATCGATGTACCCATTAATGTTACAAGAAAACTCTTATGTAAAATCTTTGCAAGGAAAACTTTCTCAAAGTTGAACTGTTAAATACTGTTTTCCAGTTAATAGTGAACAACAATATTGTTAAAATCAACCTAAGATAATTAATTTTCAAATCAAAAATTCTTCAAACTTTAGGCATTTTTTGTACAAGTTTTTAATAAACTGTTAATTGCGTACATCGTAAGGAAAAACTTAGTTGCATTGAATTAGTAAATATAAAATAGTAATATTAATTATTTAAGTAATTCTAAAGAAACCCTCAACATTTAATACGGAAAATCTATGTAAAATATTTAAGGTTCGTACAGTAGACACTCTTTATAAAATAAATTATATTATGCAAATTTATAAAAAAGGAAAAATAAAAGAATTTGAGATGAATAAGTCACTCAGATACCTAAACTCCACTCGAGTCATGGTCAAAATAGCTTTGTCTTCAAAGGTGTAAAAAATAATAATAATCTTCCCAATGAACTAAAAACTATTGGAAATAATATATCAGTATGTAAATTTAAAGTAAATCGAAAGAAATTTTTTGGACACGTGTAAGCACTACATTAAATTTTAATTTAATTAGTATAAATGTATTATTGTTTTATGTTTTTTATTTATACATCATACGTTTTTTTTTCTCATGTTCTCGTATTGAACTTGCTGACAGGCGTCTCACGCTTAGATCAGCTACGTCTACGGCGAAAGGAAAAGTTATTATACCTCTACGCTAACAGCGCACTAAATTTAGTGTACGCGCATTTGCGGTCGCAGGCCCTATGGCATGGAATGCTCTCCCAGCAGAGGTGCGAGGCTGTGAAAGTCAAGTGATGTTTCGGAAAAAACTTAAAACCCACTTGTTCTCTAAATCATTTGAATAAATCCGTAGCATGTGACAACAAAATAAATTGTTTTAATTAAATTATAAATTTAAAAGCTTCAATAAATTAATTTAACAATAGAATCACTATGTAAAGCACCCTTGAGGTATTTTATTACGAAAATGGCGCTATATAAGTTATCCATAATAATAAAAATAATAATAATCTCTTATAAATAAACAACTTCAACAGTGTAAGTCACTATCCAAGCACAAGAGTAAGTCTCTTTTTTCAGAGAGTTACAGTGATAACATTTACTAAAACTTAAAATTTTTACTAAAATAATTTTTTAAAAACATGTACCGTTTATGAAACTTATAAAAAAAAATTAAATGAAAAAAAATATCTTAATAAAACAATATCAAATTGGCAGCACGTAATACAGAAAAGGTTGGAAGAAAAACAATTTGTAATGAGCAAAATTTTAAGCCTTAACTAATTTTTTAACACTAATTTTAATTTTCATAAAACTACAAACGTAAATATTTTATGGAAGAAATGAAAGAATAAATGTTCAAAGATAGGCAGAATGGTGAATGTTACACTGGTGTAAAGTGGCCACTTAAACCAGACAACGACAGGTCATAAGTCCTGAAGATGCCTTGACTTCTATATTCTCTTATTTAAAATGTTCTTCGTCTATGTATGCCAATCTTTTTTCGCCCACCTTTTTAAAGTAAACATTAATTTTTTGGGCTCTCCAAGCACAAGAGCTCTTTTTTTAGAGAGTTACAGTTATAATATTTACCAGATGCAAAAAAGTAGGTATGTTATGAAAAGTAAAAAAAAGTTTCATTAATATAAATATATTGATTAATAAAAAAATAAATTTAAAAAAATAAAACATTATATTTTTTTCATATTAAATCATTCTTATATTTTTTTATGTTAGAACTAACATTCAAAAAAAAAAAAGCTAAGTTATTGAATTACGAGTTTAAATGAGGACAAATTTATTTAAATTTACCTTTAAATTATTTACTGATATAATGGTTTGAATTGTTTTTAGTTGATTGGGGAGATTACATTATTTAACAAATTTAAGGAATTATTACATTAACAAATTACAACAGGGATGGAGAACATTAAAGAGAAGGGAAAATAAAAGTCCAGGCATTTATAGGGCTTATGACTTGTCATTGGCTGGTTTTGTTCCCTGTTGTAATATGTTAATCTTAATGACTTCCTAGGGAGCGAAATCCAGTTTTTTGTACACAAACATTTTAACAAACTCAAAATATTGCATTAATTTATTTTATTTCACCACAACAGGCTAGAAGACCCAATTACAATGGTAAATTACAACATGCTTATGTTCTCACCGGGAACCGAACCCAGAACCTTTTGGCGTGAGTCAAGCATCTTGACCACTACACCACGAAGGCCGCCAAGTAAATATAATAATACTAATGTCGTTTAATAACACTCTTACAAAACGAGCATTGAAAATTACGTTTTCCAAATAAATCAATAAAAAAACAACGCAGTATGAGTGTATTCATTGAGTTAGCGGTGAAAATCAATAGTGAAATAAAAAAAATATATTTTTACAAATTTTATCACGACGTTTAATTTAAACATTTTAAATGTATTTGGTAATAAATATCTCCCAAAAGTTTAATTAAACTAGCTGAAATATTTTTGGCAGTAGTATGACAGAGATGATAATTTTTAGTTTACTAGTCTAACTTAAATGTGATTTTATTTAAAACAATGATATTTGTGACTCAGTTCTTTTCCATACCAGTTATTAAGAGTTGTAAATTCAACGGCATTTTTGCTACTAAAGATTAAAAAAATAAACTCATATGGTTCCAACGTTTCAATTAGTCTCTGTTACTATGTAATCCTGTATCGAATGAGACAAATCAACTTTTATTTTACACATACGCTGAAATATTTTAGTTTGTTTTGAGCATGACCACATTTAGACAATTTTTATAACAAGCATGAAAATTGAAATAATAATTTCAAGCGTTGCCTAGTACGAGTAGGTGAAATCGTTCAGCAGGCTGAATCTCACCAGCAAAATAAAGGTTTAGCTCCTTTACTTCACAAAAGTCAACAGATGGAAGAATTGAGAAAATGTCGATGTTCAAACATAGGCAGAATGGTGAATGTCCCACAGTGTGTAAAGTGGCCACTTAAACCAGCCAATGACAGGTCATAAGCCCCATAAATGCCTAGACTTCCATTTTCCCCTCTCAAAAATGTTGCAACAGATTTAGATATTTTTGTTTGCTTTAAAACCAGTGTAACTTCGGTAACATATAACGTATATTTTTTGAACTTCATAATTTATTGCATTATTTCACAAGTCATCACTTAATTAACACGAAATTTATGAATGGGAAACGGAAGTCTTTTTAAAACCATCACTCATTCTAGAAATAGACTTCTAGCTCAGGCGTGTACTATCCCCTACATCAACTCGAGGGAGGGTTCTGAGACAGCCCTTAAACTCTTAAAGATATTATCCTCAGAAAGGGTGAATTCTCCGCGGGACAAACCTAACTTCGTTTCCCGTTACATCAAGGAATTAACCGTCACATTTAAGACGTTTAGTAAACTGAAACTGGTAGTTAACATATTAAATTCTGTATTAGTGACGACGGATTTGTGATAATCGCGAGATTAAACTTAAAAAACGACTCAAAAGTATATGTATTCCTTTTAAGTTCATACAAATTATCCTTCAAAAGTCGTAGAAACAAAACTAACAAATTAAGTAAAGAACAAAATTTAACGATTATTCAATTTAAATTAAGCTAAATTTGACTAATTGGATCATTTTGTCCAAAGAAAATTTATTCGATGTAGAAATAAAATTTCCGAAAATTGACCTAAAAAATCGATTCAAACGAAGGCCTTCCACTTTAATGGTTTAATTCTGCCAAACTATCTTCGGAAAACTTAAGAAAAAAAATACAGCAAATTAATAATAAAATAAAAAAATATTTTTTCATCTGAATGCATCGTAATAAAAAATGTTTTCATTAATAAAAAAAATATTCCTGATTTCATGTCAGATGTCGGAAAATATTTTGCCACAAATGTCAAACGACAGGTTGGGATAAAAAATCCTCCTGTTTATGGAAATCTCGCCAAATAAAGGGAAGGGGTCTGAAATAAAAGAAACCACTACCGCCATAATATCATTTGTCACCACGGCGCGGCACGGCGGCTGACCAAAACAATTTGAATAAGATATTTCAAGATGAACTCATATTTTGGGGTGATAAAAATATCAAAAAGGGTTGTTTTGTCCGTATTTCACTGATTCAAAAATCAGAAAAAATAAGGGATGAATTTTGATTTCCCGCAAATGAAATTTACTTCCTAAAATCAGGTTTTATGTAAAGTAAAATAAACCGTTTACTGAGCATTGTATTTTTGACAAAGTAAATCAATATTTTTGTTCGTATGACTTCAAATGTCCAATGAAATGTCTTAATGAAAGTTATCAGAAATGTACAATTATTAATATTTTATATTTGAAGATACAGTTGTAATAAATAAAGTGATGATTTTAAAATAAAAAATTAAATCATGTTCATCTTGAATGACTCTATGTTTAAATTTAACTTTCGTTTTTTTTAAGTTCTTCATTCAAAAATAAATTTAAGTATCTACGAGTAACTAGTGAAACGAAATGAATTTAAAGAGTTGATTATCACAGATGATCCATCATCGAAAAACACCTATGATATTTTTTCTTACCACGAATACAAATATTTTTAAAATATTTAATCAAAAAATATAAATATATGGATATATATTTTTGAGCTCTCACTGGAAAATGATCCCGGAACCTTCAAGGCGTGAGTTAAGCGTTCTTATCCAATCCACTACAAATACCACCAAAAGGGTCAAATATCCGAAAAAGTGTTTAGTGAAAAGCTGAATTTATTTATTTATTTACAAAACATAAAAATAGAAAATGTATATGTCAACACCGAATCAAATCCTACATACACCATAGTCTAGTACGTACATTCCAAAGTATCGTGGATTCTTTTTTTCACTATGAGGTAATTAATAAAAATTAAAATTAAAGTAAAACTACTTTGTTTTTAACCACTAATTATTATTTTATTTTTTGACCGAACGGTTTTGAAGCTACACAAGCTTCCTTACCAATGTATACTCATACTTCGATAGTGAATATTATCATTTTTTTACAGTGTTATTACTAGTAAAATATATTGAATCTCTTCAAATGGGGTTAATAAGTCGAATTATTTTGTCATGAAATGTTTTGCCTTTGTAAAGGTAGGAAGTGCAGGGTGAGGGGGAGTTCGATATTTATTACTACTAGACAGGAGAGTACTACACGAAATATTGTTTATTTTATGATTTATTCATTTTTTGTTATTCTTTACTGAAATGATATAAATAGTCCACTCCTGTCTTATGCTAAAGATCGAAACTCCCTCACTCCGTACCTCCTACCTTCACAAAGACAAAACACTACATGACAATAATACTTGATTTATTACTTCTTTTAATTGTGACTTAAAATGTGAAATAAGTTATATTGTGAATAAATTATATTGTGAATAAAATAAATAGAATAAAAAAATTACAATATTTAGTAGTAAAAACACTGTATTTATTTTTAAAAAAACACAAAAATAAAATAGGATAATATGAATAAGTAAAGTATGCCTCGATAAAAAAGCTTATGCAGCTTTGAAACCGGTCGGTAAAAAGTAAAAAATAATGATTGGCTGAAAAGAAACAAGTTTGATTTTAATTTTAATTAAATATTATCAATTTTTTAACTGAGATTAAAATAAACTCAGCTGTGTTGTAAACAATACAGCTATGGAATTCTACGACAAAACTAAAAATAATTTCGTAGATATAAATATTATCATGGAAATAGTGTAAGAATTGTTATTTTGAACTTACTGGCGACAAAACAGATTCTATTGTTCGCATCCCCTTCCTCGCAGGGTTGATTGATTTCGATTTTCAATATTTCCATCATCCCCTTTGCTTTCTAATAATTCCAAAGTTAAAATGGGACATTTGTCTGCAAAGGGAGAAGTATCTTTTCAATCAAACTTTGGCATTGTTTGGCGGCGGCATCTTTTGTGAAATGTTCTTTTCAAAATGATATCTAATCAATGATAATTTTCCAAAACATAAGTTATTCCTTTATGTAAGCTTCAAATGTGTTGCTTTTGAAATATTACCTTTCAGAATCATGGTTAATACGAACGTTTCTATAAGCATACAAAATATGTAAAAAATGTAGAGTTGACTATTGAAATATCATCAGATGACGAGGAATCTTGCCAAACCCATTTCAAATCAGTATGTTTGGCTACAAAATGTTGGTTTAAATATTTACAGAGTAATACCAGTTTTCCGACCTTTTTATTATCTCGCTTATTTCTTAGTTTTGTTTACCGAAACTGTATATATGTACATTCACAAATGTAATACCAGAAAACAACAACACTTCCACATTAAAAAAGCAACGACAAACGTATGACAGTCAAAAATACTATACTTAAAAACTACAACGGCTCATATTACCACTTGAAAAATTACACTGGAGACAATTTTAAAATCAACTTGATAAAACACATGATAACTACACTGACTAGACGAGTAATAAAACGTTTTGACTTAAACTAATATATTTTTGAAAAATCAATTAAACTAAAAGCCCGAGGATGAAAAATGTCTCTCTAGCGCTGCTGTTGCTGCATATTTTTTCCTGTTCTGGGTGAATCCCCTCTCTGGTCAACAAATGCGACTTACTCAGTTAAAACAAAGACACCTTCTAAATTATAAATAAATATCAGTTTTAAATACATATTTTTTCAACCCTGCGTGTAATACATTTGCATTTTTTCTAATATAATTAAAATAAACATTTTATAACAAATACCCGATATGATAAATATTAAATTTTTAGGGTTGGCATTTAATTAGTTTTGAAAGAAATTGAAAATGTTCATAGTAAGTGTTACAAGCAACTGTATTACAAAATTCAATATGTAAGTCGGGGTTACACACGCCAAGGGGCACACGTTGATTATTCAAGTCCTAAAATAAAGTTTTATTTGAGAATCACGGAGTGTGGAGTAAGATGGTGTAGGGACCGCAGTCCTCTATACACGGCCGGAAGGCGGAAGGTTGGTGGACCATGTCGACTGTTTGTCAACATTTGACCCCGTCCGACAACTTTTCCCTTCATTTTGTAAAGCAAAGGACCGACTACACTGTTACAAGTAGATTCTACAGTTCTAAATACACCACTCAGTCTAGATTGTTGATTGATCGGGAATATTTTATTATGGGCATATTTAATTTTGTTGTTTGGTTTGTTAGTAAATTAAGTTGGTTTAGAATTGGGTTCGTCAAATTAAGTAAATAAACTATTTGTATAGTTTACGAACTTGCTAGTAATAATTTTACTTTGAGTAAACATTACGTTGTTTTTTAATACACGTTTTTATTTATTTAATTTAGAATATTACACAATTTCTAAAGAATACTTGAAGAACGCATTATCAATAATTTCATATATTGTTAAAAACAATGATGTGTTTTTATGAAGCAACAAAATAAGAAAAAATCTTTAAAACAAGTGATATGTCAAGATACGAATAGAATTCATTGATTCAAATTTGGTAGTTAAAATTATCTGCAGAACTGTATTGTAATTTATTATAGAAATAAAAGACGACCGATGCTGACTGGCGGCCTCCGTGATATAGTGCCCAAAATGCTTGACTTAAGCCCGGAAGGCCCTGGGTGATTTTTCTTAAGCCTGGGTATTCTGTGCTGAAATTCACCACTGTCATTAGGCCTTATGGCTTGTTTAGTGTAAATAAAATATAAAAAAAAAAAAAAACATATGTACAACTAAATAAGTGGATTTAAGTGTCATTCGTCTTTTATTTGTTTTAACTAGTCTTTAGTTTTGTCAGTGCGGCAAAACAACAACAAAATATCTAACACATCACCATTATCATTCCTTTTAGGCAACCAATGATGCAAAGGGCACCGTGATTGTTCGCAAAAATGTTTGCGACTTATCAACATATTCAAAATTCAAACAGAAAATAAAAATTATGTTTACGGACAGAAATGAAATCAAATCGGAAACCATAGTCACCCTATAATTCCGATAATTCAAATTTAGCTACCTGTACTCAGTTGATACTTGTAATAATGTGTTTGTATTTGAATTTCTGTATTTCTATGTAAAAAATCTAAAACAATTCATCATGTAAAAAATATATATATCACACTAAAATAAAATTGTAAAATGCCTTCCTCGGCACGGGCTTTACCATAAAGGAATACATTGTGAATTCAACTATGCAATATATTTTTGTGAAGTATTAAATAAATAAATGCCACTCCAATTCCATTGTCTCAGTATCTTTCATAATATACGTAAAGGTTACATAATACCAATAACGTTTCAGGCGTCCGACCAGAAACTATAAAAATGAGCGATGAAAAGCTACAAATTAAAAAAAATATTTTTCGTTGATCTTAACGGGAATCAAACTACGAAGGCAAAGTAGACAATCACGCAAAGCACAATTCCACTACAAGGAATAAAAAAAACATATCTAGTTCTCGTCACAGTCACTATTGATTTGTATTTTAATATTTTTTATTTGGTGGTAGGCAAACACACTAACATGTTAATAGTAAGGCCGACAAATTTGCAATGAATTTCTTTTTGCAGGATTGTCACTTGAGCATAGTGACTAAATAAATAATTAACAAATAATTTTACCGTATTTTGTGAAGCCGCGACCGGTGTAAAATAAGCCAAAAAAAGACGGCATTAGACACAGTAAGAACCGTGCTGTGAGAAAAAAAAAGAGAGTACGTTTTTCACAACCATTTCGATAAAAAGGTCCACCCTCTACGTGAGTATTTTTTTAATCCATAGAGACTTTATTCATCATTTCTCAAACATCAAATCTTATGCTTGTATCTTCATTTGTATAATTGATCTAAAGGGGGAATACAAAGTGACCCTTCCTTACCCTCCGCCGTCCTTGTCAATCTGAGAAACATAGTCAAAATGTAGTTTCACATTAGTAACTCGCCACAAGAAGTTTGGCAGCGTCTTGGATCTAGTTTCGTGTGATGCGGTGGCGCGGGCGGTCCTGGGCCCGGACGGACTTGGCGGCCCCCGGACCGGACATGCCTGACCGCGGACGGGTGACGCACCGCATTTCCAAACTTGCCGACTCGACTAGAAATGAGACCTTAAAGGCGAATATGTAGTCGACGCAGAATGAGCGATGCAAATTACGTATTTGTATATAAAACGAAAGTGCTTACCTATACACTATGAGAAAATATCCAGTAAGAATCACTGATGTATAAAAAGTAGACAGCTCGCCTGCCACATATCGCACACCGCATCCGAGGACATAAGTCTCCTTAGCGGTGCTCACATATACACGGAAAAATTGCTCGTTGCCAAACAACAAAAGCTGCCCGAAGGAGCTTCCAGTAATCTGGTAGCCTTAGCATCTTTGTGCTGAAAAAAGGTCACCCAGAAGTACATAATATAATGATTAGACAGGATATTGTCTTACCTACCGCGTCTAACATTCAGCAAAAAATATTGCACTGCCCCAATGATGTATAATTAAATTACAATATTAAGAGTTTATCTAAATGTTAATAGACAAAAGTCTGAATTTCACTCCCCATAGAGTCATTAAGATTATCAAATTACAACAGGGACGGAAAAAAAAAAAAAAAGGGTATATGGAAGTCTGGGCATTTTCAGTAATTATGATCTATTATTGCCTGGATTAAGTGGCCTAATTTAGGTGGTTTATTTTAGTGTAGTTAAAGAACTGAAACCTTTATATTATGAAAAGATTCATCTGATTAAATTATTTCACATGCAAGGCAACGCCTGGAATCAATTCTCCATTTTTTAAACTTCTTCTTTTTCAGTTGGTTTCATAACAATATTTTGAGTTTTTCCGAATGTTTGTAGACAAAATAGAGTCAATAAAATTTACCAATTATTTTATTCGTCCAAATGTTCTTCATCCTTGTTATAATTTGTATAATTAAATACTAAAAAAATACCTTTTTATATATCCCTGTGATAATTTATAGTTTTCAACTATTTAATATCATAATTTTATATTTTTCACTGTTATTGAAGAAAAAAAGTAATCGGTAGAAAGTAGTGAGAGTATTGTCTGTCTTTGAGCGCAGTAAAAACATGCACATACGAGTAACATGTGTGTCGTTTGTTTGACAAGACTTAAATAAATTTCTAGGTATCTACTTTTCAAAGAATACAGGCTATGTCAGTTTTAGTGACATCGACATATTACACTGTGACCGGGTTGTGGTACCGTGGGTAGTGTCGTGGACTCCGGAACAGGAAGTCCGAGGTTCGAATCCGGCTCTACCACAATTTATTTCCTAAATCTACTCGAATCCTGGACTTTGTTCAGTTTTTTTCTTGCTACATACATCTAATTAATTGATTCGACAGTTTTGTTATAAATATAAATGTACGAGGAAACAGACGGAAATAAAAGAAGTGTGAGAAGTTCCACATTTTCTTATATCAACTAATCGGCCTCCGCAGCTTCTCCCTTACAACTATTTTTTATTATATTCATTCTCTTTCTGTATTGATTAAAAATATACATGTGAAATCTAACTTCCGTCTAACTTCTTGACTTTGGATTCTGCCTCTTTTGGGTTTCTCTGCGATTGCCTTTAGCACTTTCATCTCTGACGTTCTGAGCAGTTATTTGGTTTTTGAATTTAGTTTTTCTATTTAGTTTTTCTACTTTTTTTCGTATTTTTCGTATTTTTTATTTTCTCTCTATCTTTTCTCATCTCTGTTGTAAACACCATGATTTGGTTTGACACACGTTTTGTATATCCGAATTATGTTTTCAATAATCATGTGTTCATTGTACTATACGACATTTCTTAGGCATCCAGATGTTTACTAACTGAGATGGATATGTTCTCATCATCACTATGGCATCAATCTACATGGCATATGATGATAATGACCTTATCTCCCTTAGTAAATTCACTATTTTTTTTATTCTTCAAGCGTTTTTTTAATATATTTATTCTGCTTGTGTAAAAAATGGTTTTTGGCGTATATATTGTTGTGAAATATTTAGTTATAAAGGTGCAAAACTTGCTTTGTTTCTTTGTTGTTCTCATTATGTGTTATTTTCTAAATTTTAATATTATTTATGTCCCGAATTGAGTTGTCGTAACTCCTGGGAATGTAATTCACCGTATTATACTTGTAAAATACTTTGTGTTATATGATTTATAAATAAATAAAAAATCTGTTATAGCTTTGTTTTTCAAACGTTATCTTATAACTTTTTTATATAAAGACCAAATGATTTTCACTGTTAAGCTGTACTATAGTCAAAGCTGCAAAAGTGTGTTTGTTTTTTGTTTGTGTGTCCTTCACATCTCAACGGAGCGATTTATCGATTTATTGCACAGGGGTAGCCGGGAAGACGGAAAGTAAGGTGAACTACTTACTTTTAATCCATAAAATAAAGTAAGTACATTGAAATAATAATGAAAAATACTCGTAATAACAAGGAGCAATATTATTTGAAAATAAGTAGGCTGTGAGGTAATTAATTCTATAACTTTCTAGAATTCCCGTCCTTTTTTATGGTTAATTTGGTTGGCTTTTTATTGGATTTATGAACAGAATAATGATACCAGTTACTATAGACTAACGGATCATCGTATTTCTTTCATTGTGATAGTTGGAAAACGAAACTACTTTCAATCCCGATAAAACATATCATTCTATTAGAAAAAATTCTTATTGATAAACAAAAACTCTTATCGATAAACGACACAACAAATAATTTGCCTAAATAATTTCTTCCTTATACCACGTGAGCAAAGCCGCGGATAAAAGCTAGTAAATACATCATTGAAAGAATATGGTTTTATCTGTTAATGTAGCATATAAATAATTATGTTTAAAGGGAGCGTTCGTTCGGAGTTAGTAAATGTACGAAGCATTAGGAGACGCAAATACTAAAGCGTTCATCCGAGCAATTCCTGACTCTCTTGAAGGAACATTAGGCAGGCGATAATTGCATTACTCGGATCTTACTGGCCACTGGTCAAATGGTCAGTCCCGAGCACAAAAACATGAGTCGAGGAATTCTGATACTATCCAAATTGCATTCAAACTACAAAGCAAAATTGGCTAAAACAAAGCCACAATGTAAAAAGTTTATCTTTATATAATAGGGAAATATCACATACTACAAGTACCGATTAAAAAAATATGAAATGGATTAAGAAATAAATAAATTGTGTTTTAAAATCAATATGGATATTGTGGAGAATGTTTTTATTCATGACATTAAAAAATAATTTTTAAAAAATGTCTACAAAAACGCGATATGTTTGGCCCTAATAATTATGACGTCAATATTCGTGATGGTGTTTTATTTAAATTTAAACGGTCACAAAAAAAGTTCAAAATTAACATGAATCGTGACATGTTAGGAGCGTGTCCAGTGTAATGACAGTTTTCGCTGGAATCAAAAATTATAAATTTAAAATCAGTTTATGCTACTTATAAGTAGCACATATTTTTTTTTTATTGTCAGTTTTTCATTGTCCCTGATTAATTTAAAACTTAAAGTTAAAAGGTTATATTTCCATATTGTACAATGCGCATCGTTGCGGGTTTATTGCTAACTTCCAAATTGGGAAGATTAAAAAAAAAATGGTGTAATATACAGAATTTTGTGTCGATTTTAAGTTGTCAACCTTTTGGTTTAGTGTTCAGTGTGTTCAGTGACCATATTTTAGATCTTGAGCTTGACTTTAGATAAGGTTGATGAGAAATGCTTATTGAATATTTTTCCCCTGGACTGGCGTAAAAAAGTTTTTTGGAGTACCAAAGCACTGCTCCAAGAATCATGAAATATAAAATCATTTAAATGAAGTAGAATATTTTGAATTATTTATAATAGTTATGCTTTTAAACAACACTTTATATTATTTATTGAGTAAAGGACAATAAATATAATAGTACGGAACTGGTGATAGGAAAAAACATAAGCAATGAATGCAAAATTTAACGCTTTGATTCTGTCATTTTTTAAAAAACATTTTTTCATTTTGTACAATTTTGTTTTTTGGTAGAGAGCAGAACCAACCTTGGATTTGTACTCCGGAGTTTGCCAAACACATCACTACAATCACAACTTGACTAAATAAATGCATTACCCGCATACAGTATTTTTCGAAATTAATACTAAAAATGAATCGCGTCGATTACTCACGACATTTATTTTTGAATTTAAATTATTTCGAAAAATCGAGGAAAGTTAATTCCTTGTAATATTTTACATTTTTCCATTTTATTTCGTTTTTGTACATACTTTTTAATAGTTAAAGTAGCTAGGTCGTTTTTAAAATAATGCCACACCAAAGATTCCTATATCCCCCCTCCTTGCACCTCGCTAACCCTATACCCACTAGAAAATATTACAGCAAAATAAAGTAGTATTGGCGATTTGTCCACTGACTCAGTCATCGCTATGACTCCAGTCGACATACAAGTGTAATCGCTGTTAAAAAAAAAAAAACAAACTAATATTATTAAAAATACATGGCCTTTGCACATAATTAAAAATAAATATATAATTAAAATACCATTCCTATAAACATATAGAAACTACTCTGAGACTGAAAAAATAGATATTAGTGTGGAGTTTGCAGTTAAAATCACCCATCCATCGGAAACCTAAAAACAAAAAAATTGAATCCACTGTTTACTTTTCCTAGTTAGCTTTTAGCCTGCGCTGTGACATGAATAATCTCAACTGGTCTGGATGTTGTAGAGAATTTGTTACTACCTCCTTCCATATTCCCTCTTTCTCACCTGCTGATAAGCGTCTAAAATAGAGACTTATTATTCCTTAAAAAAAAAAAATGATTAAAACAATTTTTCTATTTATTTACATTTTTTTATTAATTACATGGGTTTACATAGTTTCGAGTAACGCCTAGAAGGAGAAAACCCGTGCTAAGGCAGACTAACATATATGTGTATTTACATATCAATACATTATTAATTATTATATGTTGAGAACCAGCGTAACGTATCACAAAAAGTGTGAATTTGTCTGTCCCAAAAAGGCCGTTTACACGTGGGCAATACAATATTGCCTTATCCCAGTTCTGTGAAGAGCCTTGACCGCGCAGGACAGAACGCTGAGACAGTACGAAAATTTGGCCGCAGCTCACACGCGAGCGCTGCGAAATTAAATACACGACAGCGTTTTCTACGAACGATTTTACAAAACATATTTTATTTTATACCAAAACGTATTGGAATTGTTAAATATTGCAAAAACCCATGTAATGTGTTATTCTTCGTGGCTAGATACTCAAAATTCTCTGACTCAATCTAAATCATCAAAAGGCTCGAGTTTTAAATATCTGGGAGTATGTGTTACAGAAAATGGCAGCTTTAAAAAAGAACTGGAAGTGCGGTTAGGAGTTGCAGGCGCCACATTCAATAGTATTAAGGCTGTCTGGAGATCGAGTATTTACTCAGTGAAAACCAAATACTGTCTATATTACGCCTGCATAACACCTATTCTCCTCTACGGATGCGAATCGCGGCACCTCACTAGGGCCCAAAAACAGCGAAATTCTGAGTTTTGAGAATAGGTGTTTTAGAAGAATCTCGAGTGTGCGGTAGTTTGACTTTGTGGGGATTGAAGTAATAAAAGAACGGATGCAGCAAACTCCAGTGACAGCTAACAGTCGTCAAGCGGAGGCTATACGGTTGGCTAGGCCAAATACTGCTGATGCTTTCTGAGAACCTTAACCACACTTAACCACAAAAGGCATCAGGTACGAAACTTCGGAACGAGAATCTGACTTGGGAGGACGCAAAGGAGTTGACAGCCAAAAGCGATGCATGTAGGCTGTTTGTGGATACCATATGCTCCAACTAGGGTGCGGACATGGAATTTATTTATTTATTTATTTATTTATTAACGGACATTGTCCATGTATACAATTTATAAGGTTTAAATATTACAATAAAAGAATAGTTAAAAACATTTAAAGAAAAAAAAGAAGCATTGACATACATAAGGGACATCGAGACAAGATCTGGACTATTTATTTAGTGCTCGTTTAAATCGTTGTAAACTTAAACCAAAAAAGTCCAGATCCTGTCTTGAGTTAACAATACGACAAAGGCGGGTCATTGGAGAATTTAGGCCATAGTTTGTTCTATGCTGATCGATGAACAGTACTTCATTGTTTCTCAATCTACGAGTCGGAATATTGAATTTTACTTGTCCCAGTAATGATGGAACATCGATTATACCATTTAGTATGCCGAACATATATATGGAGTCAATATGAGTTCTACGTTTTTGTAGACTAGAAATATGATGATGATTATGTATTGGAATTGTAAAGTGACGAACAAAATAACAAAAATGCTTTTTTTCTGTCGCCGTTTTCGGCAGAGAAAATGCAGGGGAGCGACGCGTACAAATCGAGCAAATCGCTATTGTCATTAAATAGGATTTTCTTTCTTAATTGGCTTAGAAAACTGATTTCTCTATAATATTTTAAGAACCCATTAGAATGCGTCTTCTCTTCCTAAGATTTATACCTGCATGTTATTGTACAAGGCAAGAAAGGTTCGAGGAGCCCGCCCTTCGGGTCAAAGGGCGGCAAGCCAGCGCGATCGTAAACACCAATGGAGACGTAAATAATTAAATCCGGATGTAAGACATTGTGTTGGACAAGACGTTGGAGTGAATTATTCATGGTGATAATGTCGGCCATCACGGTCATTAAAACGGCCGGCTGCCAAATTACTCCGGCTTACGGCGAGGCGGGTGCGGGCGGACGAAAGGGTAGCCATTCCATAAACTAACATTTTGCACTTACAACTATTACGAAACTACCCAAATGCGGAGATTGTTGTTTTATTCCGCATAATCACAGTGACCTGTCTTATTCAAAAGGGTCATTATTACACAAAAAAATAATTTAAAAATCATGGTTTACCAATTTAAGAAAAAGCATTTTCAGGAAAACAAGATTTGTTTTTAAGCTGCTAAGTCTCTATTTATTATTTTTTTGAACAATTTTTCATGACTTTGATTTCAGAAAAAACGTAGCATGTTGACTGCGAACTGATTCAAATCCTCACCGGCCACGGTTGTTTCATGAGCTATCTTAACCATGTTAAGACTCTCAGAAATCAAAAGCTGTCCATATGATAACGAGACACCACAAGATTTCCCTCATTTGTGATGCGTTGTCCTCTAATCAGCTTAGAGCCCATGTATATAGAAGTGTGATGCAGAAGTCTGAATGCAAATCTAGGAGATATTGCAACTATAATAAGTCGTAAAGAAATTTCACCTGAGGTAACATCATATATAATGATAAAAATAGTCTAGGTAGTTGTCAAAATAAAATAAAATAGGACACAAAATGCTGAACAATGTCAAAGCGGAACCGTGATGTCTGTCAATAGTTCGGCTTGACCTAAATAAGTTTTCCAGGGTTTTCTTTTCAGTAAGCACACCCGCAGAAGTTTGTTAACAAGCTTTCAGCCGACTATCTTGCCAGATCCTCACACAATATTTAGAGCAGTTGAAAAGAACATACTTATTGCAGTAAATATAAGTCTAAAAAGGGTGCTAGCAAAGATTTTCTTTTGATCTAATAAAGCTCACCCAAAATCAAGTGAGAGTTTTCACTAGAGCTCTTACAAGGCACTACAGATTGAAAAAACACCTTGTTAGAATGAACCTTTCCGAAACTTCTAGATGTAGGTTCTGCAGTGCAGATGAGGAAACACCTATAGACATTATATGTTAATGTGATGATTTACATCAACAAAAGGAGCCTCATCCTCGGGGACTCATCATTGGTTAAGCCTGAGGATGTTAAAGAGCTCGCCCCCTACCTAATAGCCCGATACTTTACGAATCAGGGCTTGGAAGAGATTTGGCAAAAGGTAAACTCTCGCCTTTCACACAGAAGCCAGGCTCTTATAGACCTGGGCTAGGAGGGCGAGAACTATCGCGCGTCACAATAGATCTTCACAGGTCGCAGTGATGTCAGGAGCTTGCAAAGCACTGACTCCCACTACTAAGAATACGAATAAGAAAAATAAGCCTTGAGCACAGTAAGCAAGGCAAAAAATAAGCAACTCCGATTGAAAACATATTTTTAAAAGTCCCAATTTTAGAGATACGAAAGAAAGGATATGGATAGAAGTTATGAAAAATAAATAACAAGACTCAGACTACTTGAAAAAAATCATTTGTGAATTTTCTACTTGCAACTGGCGGGAATCGAACATGCGACGCCAGTCGGCCGTCTAAACAACTGCGCCATGAACTCCGTTAAATTTAATAAAAGTGTTACTGCATGATCATGGAATTGTTATTTTGATTACGTGTATAAAGGGCGTCGGAGTTAAGAATTTATTTAAATAAATGTGAATTAAATGTAATTTAATGTTATTAAATTGATCAAAATACAATAAAAGACATAGATTTTAAAACACTGAATTTGATACAAGTAAACAAAGTTTTTGCTACTTTTTGTGTTTGCCATATGGTCATGAAGAAGAATGACAATACCCGATAAAGGTCCTCGATAAAATTTGACAAACTCTCAGTGAAAGGAGCAGGTAAAGTAAGAGTTAAATTAAATTAAGTTAAAAACGTGATTCACGAAGAAGAAAAATTAGAAAAATTAATGATTTACTCGTTTTTTGTGAAAAAACATATCTTTTTTGAATGAGCGAAACCGATAGGAAGATCCACGGTCTACAAAATGTTTTTTTCGGGTAAATGGAGGGAGTGATTTCATTGTTACTGTTAAGTAGCTTTGTTAGTAATTAATATAACAATTAAAGGAAACGACAACAGTGTAGGGATGGAATTTCTCCCATCAACGGAAGTAACAATACTTAAATTATAAATGCAAAACACGGCTCGTTATATTGTTAATCATGGTTCGAAAAAAAAAAAGTTCACTGGTGGGTTTGTTTGAAGCTTACATTTTACTAATCTGGGGTTGACATTCTTAAGTTAGAGTCTAGCCTGGGTTAAAACAAGTCAAGTTTCCCCGTAAGGGTAGACAGAGAGGCTAGAACGCTATATCACTCTGTCTTTGAATAAAGACCTCACTTATTTCACATTCCTACATCTTCGCATGAACTTGTATGACATAACTTTTGACATGTCTTTTTCAAGTATTTGTTGGATTTGATCATGACATGTATTTGTCTTTCTCAATTTTTCTCGTTTTCTGCATCCCTCAACGTTCGCATAGTATTTTTTTTTGCCGTTCATTCACCGTCCACTTGCTCCACATGTCCAAACCAACGCAGAACTCCTTTCTTGATTTTGCCAATAATCCTTGTCACAGCCAAACATTATGCTGGAATTTCGACTGCACTAATCGTACATACTTTTACTTACCATCGAGAGATTGCATTTTGACAGCATTCAACTTATTTTATTATGGTATTTCAGTGGAAAGATGACTGATGATAATGTCATCTTTTTAGGCATATTGAGTTATATGTACCACAGGATTCATCTCAATGAGATCTGAAATCTTGCAAAATATAGCATGTTTTTGTTTCATAGGGTTTGAGAATATTAATAGTAACGCTTAACAATATGACTATTTTTCTATTTCTAAAGATGGCAAATTGAGATATGTCACTTAACGATAAACGTGACGTGGCATACTATCTTTAGAAATGGAGTAATGCTTACAATTAATGACATGTCAAACACATCTTATTTTGCCGTCTTTGTTTTAGATGGCAAAATATGACATGTCAAACATACCTTGTTTTGTCAACCAATACTCTTTTTATAATAATGGTACGTCATGTCTGTTGGAAGATAGCTAAATATGGTATGTCAAACATATCTTGTTTTGACGTCTTTGATTTAGATGATAAAAAATGATACGTCAGAGATGTCTGGAAAAAAATCGCGGAGGAATAAATTATAAACATAAATTTTGATTTTTCAGGGCCCATTGAACTTTGAAATTGGCCTTCTTCAAAATTCATAAAAAGAGACATAACTTTCATACTTAAACATTTTTTCACTGATTTAATGTTGCTCATAGCTTTGGATACTACTCAGGTACGTATTAAAATATCGCAACCATCGAAAATATTTTTTTAATGTTTTGACCTATTTCTCTTAAGAACCGTTTTCTTCAAAAAGAAAAAGTCTTCAATTTCAAACTTAGAGTAAAATACTGATAGAAATGGTTGACGCCAACGCTAGAAGACCAATGCCATTCTCAACAAATAAATACCTTGGTTAAATATTTCTTTAGGGTAGTTTAATTTTGTTGTGAAGTCATACTCTACCTGAATTCAATCACACTTAACAAACAAACATTCTATTTAATACTGGGATGTGTTTCTACAAGTTGCCAGTCTATGGAATTACACAGAAGTTTGACATCGCGATATCAAGTTTGCCAACTAATATAGAACGCTAACTTCGAAATGTGGAATAACATCTTCTACCAATAACAATGACAGTTTAAAGTGACATTAGGGAAATAGTACGTCTGCTCAAATTACGGCTGAACGTTGACTCTGTGCAGGTTTTATCAAATTTTAAGAAAACATTTTGTTCCTTGAACCAATTTACTCGCAGAAAACTACTTAGAAAATAGTGATTTCTCTGTAAACATTGGTGCTTAAGCGTAACTTAGAAACTGTTGGCGCCAATCAAAATATAGAATAGTAATAATATTTGTCGCAGGAAGCGAAATTAGCAGTTCAAACGAAGTCCTCTGTAGCAATCACAATGGCCACACTTGTCGGTAATTTCCGACGCGATAAGAAAATACTGTGGATAAGAGTTGATTAAGGACGAGGATAAGCATCTGCATCTCATTTAGCTCCAGGTACCGACGCTCATGCATTTATCAGAAGTATGGACTGGGAAAAACAAGGATTAGAGTAGGCTGAATGCTGATGAAATTGATTAACTTTCTTATCTAACAAACAAACAAAAACAAACAAACCATCACGTCGTTTCCCCGTAAGAGTAAGCAGAGAGGATAGAATGCCACATCACTGTATCTTTGCAAACAGATCTCACTTCATTTACATTCATTCATCTTCTCATGCAAGCGCGCCGATTATTCCGACTTTTGACATGTCCATCTTCAAGTATTTGTCGGATTTGATCATGCCGTATGTTTCTCGGTATTCCTCTAATTCTGAATCCATCAAAATTCACATTGTTAACATTTTTAGCCGTTCTTTCGCTGTCCATTTGCTCCATATGTCCAAAACAGAGCACAGCTCCTTTCTTGATTTTGTCGATAATGCTTATCACAGTCTTACATAATAAACAAATCTCTACATGTGTGCATCTACCGTACATAGTTTTACCACACATTCGCCTGAGAGATCCCATTTTGACAGCATTCAGCCTACTTTCATCCCTGCGTTTCCAAGTCCATACTTCCCTCCCATAAATCAGGGTCGGGACAAGGACTCCGTTGTGAACTGCTAATTTTGTCTCTTGCGACAAATATTTATTTATCAAGTTTGATTTAAGTGCACAGTTCACTATGTTCCCGGCATTCACCCCCATTTAATATTTTTCTCAGTCATTCCATCCCAAGTAAACATACTTCCCAGATACAAAAATTCCTCTACCTGTTTTAGTAGTATCACCCCATTTACAGTGATTTCACATTTGGGTAAATTTTCATTTCTTTCAAAAACCATCACATTCGATTTATGGACAT
Organism: Micrasema longulum; assembly: GCF_059751315.1. Lineage (NCBI taxonomy): Eukaryota > Metazoa > Arthropoda > Insecta > Trichoptera > Brachycentridae > Micrasema > Micrasema longulum. The sequence goes on from NW_028278280.1 coordinate 388,817, forward strand.
TCATCAGCAAATTGCTTCCCTTGCATCCATCGTAAACCTTTGTTACCAAGAATTTTAGTTCCTCTTTGTTATTAGCAAGAAGCACGGCATTATCAGCATACAAATGAAAATTGACAGTTAAATCACTCATTTTTGCTCCCATTCTGAAGCCTTTCAGTTCTTTCATTCAGTTATCAATATACACGTTGAACAGCCATGATGACATCACACATCCCTGTTTGACTCCTTTATGAATGTCAAACCACGATGTGTATAATCAATTTATCCTAACACATGCTGTGCTGTCTTAATACAGAGAAGCAATAGCTCGTGTCAGACTTCCACTCACTCTAACCTCCGATAATACCTTCCATAATTTTTTCTCTGTCAACTCTATCAAACGCTTTTTGAAGATCGAAAAATGTGCACAAAATCTTATTTTTTTATGAAAGTACATATTTTTTTATTATTAATGAATCAAAGCATAATATAAATATGCCATTTTCTTCTTATTATTTGCCATTTAGGGATGTATAATATAAATAATAATGTTGATGTTGAAATTTTGTTACTAATAATCAGTAAATAGGTAAGTTAGACAACGCCATTTCTCTATAATCAATGGCTTACTTGTGGCTGCAACATAAAATGTAAGTATCGTCTATCTTCACCGCAGGATCTCCGCAGCATGCTGTTTTCCTGATCGTCTTGTTTACGAGGGTCCTTATCGTAATCTTCTTCGCAATAAAACGGTTAGCCAAAGGTCAGCAGAGAACTGGTTACAAGTAGCTTGCCCAGCGACAGATAAAGGAATTGAAATTTTATTGCCTTAGTTGAAAATATTTTACCAAAGAACTTAAACGATTTCCATTACTACGCGATTCGTTTACAAAGTTACCGAACAAAGTGTTGTCGGATCACAAGAACTTAAGCGTCGTTTTTAATTTAAAAAATTAAATCACCAGTAAATTCACAAAACACTTGAGGTTTGGGTTTGATTTCTGTTAGTATCACGATAAAAAATGAAAAAACATATGTATATATATATGCGAGAGGAAAACGGTTACTCCAAATATGATGAAATTGAGTTATTACTATGTTAAAACCAAAGTTTTTGTCCTGTGTCTAATAGCATCAACTTCTATTTTTAAAAATAACTTAGATAATAGGGAAATGTAACGTATTATTTTTTTCCCCTTTTAAATAATAAAGATATATGGAAATCTATCCAGTAAAAAAAAAAAATTGTTACGTATTAGTAGCAAAAAAATATTTTTAAATTTGTAATTTTGGATTCCCGCAAAAACGGTCATAACGCCACGCTCTTTATACGTTACGATTTGTGTTTATTTGTTGCAGACCATTTAAATTTGTTGAGAACATTGTTACGAATTTTGACGTCACAACTATCAAAGCCAACATATCGCGTTTTTCTAGTGATGTATTAAAAAAAATACATTTTTCAAATTTATTTAAAAAAACATTTCTTCACAATATACATATTGATTTTGAAATACGATTAATTATTCTTCTTAATCCATTTCATATATTTTTATTGGTATTCGTAGTATGTGATATTTCTATATTTTTATTTGTGTATTGAAAAAAACAGTAAGAAAATACACATTAAGAAAAGTAAGAAAAAAACTCTAAATAATTTGTTTTAAAGAAAAAAAAAACAATACTACTTATAAATACCTACCTTCTTATTTTTTATGAAAAATCAAAAAACAGAATTTGTTATTTCTTTTATGTTTTATTTATGCTGGTTTACCGAAAATTTTTTTTTTTTTTGTATGATAATAAATTCATAAAAATTAAATCCCATTGTTGATGTACTATAAAGGCACCCTTTTAACATTTTATTATTTAAAAAAACTTTTAATAATAATTATTATCCTTTAACAAAACATTTTTATGATCATATGTTACCCTTTTTTATTTAATAATCATAAACAAGTGTTCTTTTTAACAATGAATAAAAAATCTTTTTTTAGGTTTACTCTTGTTTTCCAATACAAAATTTTATGTTGTATTACAAAGTCTTTTAGGGGTAAACAAATGTACCTCCATTTTGAGCATTGAAAAAACCTTAAAATAAGCAAAAAACAGTATTAAGAACACATATAAATTAATGTACTTTAGAAAACAAATGCCTCATTAAAAAATACTAGATAAAATCATACTAGATAAAATCATTGATTTATCTCTCCTGAAAAGTTGAGATTTTGGAGATACTGTAGTTTACCTCTGGCATACAGATATATATTAAGCAATAGTTATTGCGCCTATTAATCTATTGTGATGCAAATAAAAGAAAAAAGTACGTTTTTCATGCATTTACTCGAAAATGTAAGTAATCTATTGTTCTCCAACTTTATATTTCGCATTATGTAGATAATCATAAAATTTAACTAACCATCGTCATAATTTTCCTATCCGCATTCAGTGGTGCATAGGGTATTGTTTTTAAATATTAATTGTTAAGTGATCACTTAAATTGTCTAAGGATAGGATAAAAGCCCTGTAAATGCCTCGATTTCCATACTCCCCTTTCACAAATTTTTATTCATATATATCGTAATATACCATAATTTGAACGAAATTTGAAAATCAAAATAAATTATCTAGAGGAAAAATCTCGTCACAATTGATCTACGCTGGTCGCAGTGACGTCAGGAGGGTATATAGCACTAAACTCAAATTCTTAGAAAAAGGGGCAAAGTGAACAACCTACCTGCATACAAACATTAGGACATACACAAAATATTGTTGATTAAAATACAACTGATTTAAAAAATAAGTCGTTCGAAGATAAAATTGAGATGAAGGTGTGCGTCTGAGCTTAGTTTTAGTGGGGCAATCTGTTTCCAGAATATTCTCCGAACGCCAGTAAGAACTTACTGCACCCCGAGGAATTTCATCATTTTTGTTCCCTTTTCCCGCGTCATTAGCGTCGAGATAAGTTTTCCCGCCAAACTCATCCGTCCGATGTTTATGTCCGCCCGCGCAGATTGGCCAGCGATAAACGTTAATGACAGCCCATCAGAAAAGATGGGCTATATTGCCGCCATGCCAACTAACTCACGGCTTATTGGCCCGGAAAAAGGACTTATCTTTCATCCTAATGTGGGAGAATCAAGATTCGCAATTTATTCGAAAACATCGTAATTACGCAGGACCCTCCGTTTACCTAATTTTGCTGAACATTCATCTAATCACATGAAACCGAAATATTTCATGTGATATTTCGTACTTACACGCCTACTTATGACAAACGTATTGCAATTATTTGTTCGAAAATATTTTTAAACCTAAGAAAAATCCACCCACCAAGATAATTCACACTGTTCTCTTCTTTCCTTCCTTTTTTTAAAATTTTTGTTCCCTCAAGACAAAACATTGTTTTACTATTTAATCAGTGCACGTTGGTGTTAGCGTCTAATAGCCTCTATGCGCTGGCTTCATATTTTTGTGCAACTACTATGGTGAAGGCGTATGGTATTTGCACGCTAGCGTAATTAGTATACTGACGAATTGATGGGTACGTTTTGAAACCGGTGGGCATAGAAAAGTCGGAGAGTCATGTAAGAAAAAAACATCGTATGTTATTAAATAAATATTAAACACTTTATATACACATACATTTCGTCATGATCGTAAAACAACGAAGCATCTGATTTCCTTCAACTTTAAAAAAGAGCGGATAAAAACGAATTTTAATACTTCACTATGTCACAACTTGATACGTCCTAAGGTATATAATTTGACATTTTTATCAGTCTGCTGCATTGACATGTTTTTATACTTTTAACTACTTTTAATTATTTATATTATAAATGTATATGAAATCAATATTTTGCTGCTCTTACTATAATGTGCAATTAATTTTGAAGATGTTTTTTAAATTGACTTAAATTTATTGTATCATATTTCACTTAAAGATTCTTCTCATCGTTTCTTTAAATCAGATGAATCAAATGAATGAATTAGACAGCGGTGCACGTATTTTAACGGCCGTAGTGAACTGTGGTGCGGTGGATAACCGTCGTAACGGTGACTAGAGTGTGGTTTCCTAGGAAAACGGTGTTATCAACACCATTTAACACCGTTTCCCTAGGAAACCACTCTCTAGTCGACGTTACGACGGCTGTCTACCGCATCACCGTTCACTACGGCCGTTGAAATACGGGCACCGCTGTCCTAGGAAACCCTAGCTTTAGCCTACTGTCATAAAACAAATTATTACGGTCACCCAACCTTTAATTTTTCTATGAAACTGTGGACATATTATTTAACAAATGGTATCCATTAGTTAAAACACTCATTTTGTTATTGACCATGAATATATCGACTCTATACTTGATGAGTTATTAAGCTACGAACCTTTTTGATAGTCAATTACTCACGCATCTTGTAAGAACTGCGAAGTAGCGCTGTCATAGACCCTCACAGACGTATATGAGCACGATGGTATATGAGAGATATCAGTATTTTAAATAAAATTTCAATTGACTGAAAAAATACATATTACTTTCAAAACACACTTAAATAATCATACAAAATTTGGTCAACAGTATTAATATACTGTTACAACTCCTTTTGCATCTATTACCGCACGTACTATTTTTGACTTCGGCAAGAGGTTTCGGGTTCGATTCATCTATCTCATCTCTGGGTCAATGTCTCGGTCCATTGTCCTGTCTTCCAAATTGCTGTTTACACGTGGACATAAGGTCGGATACTGGGACAGAACAATATTGTATAGTACTCGTGAGAACGCTATTTAACAGAAAGCGAGAAAAATAAAGTAATAGTAAAAAATTTAATACAATCCGGCAAATCATAATAATAATTTTCCTCTTCCGGCCTCTGAGGTGTATTGGTTAAGACGCTCGACTACCACACGAATGGTTCGGGGACAATTCCCAGTGAGAAAACAAAAATGAAGTGTGATTTTTCTCAAGCCTGGGTGTTCTGTGCTGTAATTGGGCCTCCAAGCCTAAAGTGGTGCAATACAATTTTTTTTCATTAAAAATAACGAAGTTTTTTTGAAGTTGAATAATCACAATGGCAAAAAATTCAACATCAGCTATTCAACACACATTTGAAAATGATTTATATGAACTAATAGTAGGATAGGCCAACATATTGCGTACACTGACATTGAATCCTGCACAAGAAGTTTGCAGAGAGTTTTCAGTGAACAATGATGTTATTAAGGTCAATCCACTTCTCTGTTGCTAATTGTTTCAATATCATGGTTGTCTATAAAGTTTGGCGGCGCATAAGTTAACTGTTAACTTGTTCTCGAGTCGGATGTAAATATCGGGGAGCCTTGTGCGGGAACGGCCAATGCGAGCGAGGAAAATCATTTGTGTCAATTCTGATACAAAAATATTAATAACGTGTATTCAAATTGATTAAAAAATAATTGGGAGAATTTTCGGCATTTTAAAGACAAAAAAAATATTATTTGATTCATTTCTGATAAGGGAATTGGAATAATTGATCTCTTTTTATACTCAAACTAATTCCTGCTTTGATTATAACCAGATCGTAATGGTTTGATTGGGCGGTTTTATGAACTCGCTTAAAAAAATATAATAAAACTTTAGGCATAAAACTAGTTTTAAAATTACTTATTTCATAACAATAATTAATGTTGTCGTGCAAAAATGCGACCTCTATTTGTTTGTAAACATTTAAATTTATTTTAAAACAACTCTCAATGGTAAAACCATTTTGGCGTTTAGTATAAAAATGAAAATAGTAAAGTTGGCAGTATGTATCACGATAGGTAATTTAATCTCTTTTTTTTTTTTTAATGTTTTTAATAATCTTTTATTTTGATTACATATTTTTATATTGTACCAAAGAACTTTGTTTTGTCTTTTGGATGTTTGTAATTATTTATTATGAATATTTTTACTAAAGCAAATCAATATTTTAATTTCTCAAGCTTTTCTCATGATTTTATTATTAACTGAATTATTCAAACTGGAATGGATGATGGAACACTGTTTAGATAACGAAATGTTGTGTATTTTATAGCTGATGTTGTAAAAAGGGGAAAATAAAAGGTTCAAATACTTTTTGTTACCTGAAATTCCTTAAACACAAATACATGTTGTAATTTCGGACATTTATGTGAAAAACGACGTATTTCCGAGGTCGATTTTGTTACTTTTGAACGTCTTAAACCATTATCCCAAATACTTAATGGGTATTTTTAAAACTGGTCTGTAAATCTATATTTAGCCACCGGAGTAATGAATGGTGATGGCGAAAGTTATCCTTTCTTGCACAGACGTCTGCGCATAAAAATACTTCGGCAGTCGTTCACAACCGAAGTTAGGGAAGACATCAAAATTAAACTCGTCTCGAATTAAAATTGTTAAAGTTAGTTTGGCAGGGTAAGGCGGGGGAACTTCGGCCGATGTGGACCAAGGCCATCCGGGGGAAAGTTGGCCGGTCGGCGAACTTTGTGTTTGTGACAAAAACCATAAAAAAAAACTTTGACGAAGGTCATTTTCACGCCGAAGTTTTGTTTCAGCTGACCTTTAGAGATTTATTTAAATACTTAAGCAAGAATTCAGGAAATAAATGCTTTGCCATCAAATTGCCTACAGGTGCCTGTTGGGCTGACGAGAGCCCAGGTGCCATTCTATACTGTGGTGTCGAGAACAAATTATCGCGTGTTTAGTACGATCGTTGAATGTTTTCACCTGCCAAGAGACATTTAGTAAAAAACCCTTAAATAAGCGGTGCTACATACAAGATTATGGGATTTATCTATTGGTGATTTACATGAAGAGCGTTGAAGTTGAGAAATTTTAACATAATGATAATAATAATCTAATCTGATGTTACTAAATTTATAAAATTACTGTAATGGACATACGCTTTTCTGATAAAAGTGAAAACAGCATTTACTACTATTTGTGTTTGCATTATGGTCATGAGGAAGAATGACAACATCCGACAACGGCCCTCCATAAATTTTATCAAATTCACAGTAAAAAAGGGCAGTAGAGTTAAATTCAATTAAAACCGCGATACATAAAATTGAAAAATGTTGAAAGTGTAAATTGTTTATAGAAAAAAAAACATTCTTTTTTGTATGAGTGAAATCGATAGGAAGACCCACGGACTTTAAAACGGTTTCCGGTATGTCGATGAAGTACTTTCACTGCAGACACAAGGATTTTATAAAATAAACATTCGTGAAATATTTTATTTTTCTTTCATGTGATTCTTGATAATACTTACTGAATAGTTATGTTATTGAAATTAACATTTTGTTAAAACAGTTTAAACATCCTACCGAAAAAAACCTAAGTCACGCGAAATATAATGTTTGATCTAAATATTCGTAAAAACATAGCTGTTTACGCGTGTTTAAAGGGTTTTACAGTATAAAATAAGTGATACAGGTCGGTACGCGTAAATACTAGATATTTCAAAGAGAAAATCTAACAAGCAAGGATTGAATTATATTTCGTTTCAAAGGTACACGTTCTAAAACGCTATTCGCTGAACGAGATGGAAAAAAAGAAAGAAAAAAACGCTTTCAAAGAGATCGCCTCTGCGCGTTAGGCAAGAGGCGTGGGGTAGTTGTGGAGGCAACAGAATATTTAGGGAGGGGGTGGTCACGACCACCCGCACGCTGCTATTGGCCTAAATCTTCGCTAGACCACGCCTAGTCGTAGAGGAGAGTACGCCCACTCCAACACTAGCGAAGTTCTGGAGGTGGAACAACTACAGACAAGTGACTTGCGTGTGTAAGTGTAAGGTCTAAGCTATATATAGACAACTTTGAAAAACTTTTACGCCCGTATCGACTAAAAATTGAAATTCTTTGCCGACGGAAAGAAGAGAGGGAAATTCTAAGAAACGTTGAATTTCATATTAAAATACGCGAAGAAATGTTTTAAATGATAACAAACGGTTTCTCTGTTATTGATTAGGTCCTTTTGTGATTGTGCGGAACTCCATTAAAACGAATACGTTTTCTTCCGAGAACGTTCGAAAGTTGAGTTAGTATTTTATAAACAACCTTTTTTATGGCTTTCTCACAAATTTCCCCATTTTTTAAATAAATAATTGAGTATCGTGGTCGATTTTCTTTTGAGATAAAGATAAACAGTTGCCACGCTTTCATCGTCTACAACTTTTTTAGACATAAACTAATGCATAAATAATAATTAAAAAGTATTTTAAAATATACACTTCAAAATACGACCATATTCCAACAATAATGTCTTAGTAGGAAGTAATTTAGAATTCAATTTCACAATATATTCACCTTATTACAATGTTCATATTTTAAAGTTAGAAAGAGTTTAACGTAAATTCTTTAGATTCATCAATTGCAAACTTAATAGACTCACTGAAAATATTGATTACGGTAATTTAATATGTACACTAAATATGCCAACTTTTTGTAAAAGAAGAATTATAAATGATTTATTAAATTTATATAAAATAGCAAATAGCGTATTGGACGTCCCGGAATTAACTTATGTCATCAGCATAAAAGTACCTGTTAGAAATACTCGGCAGCTAAAGTTATTTTTTGAATCTCCTGGCAGTCACAATTATTATTACAATATACCAATACCTAGACTCCACCGGCTAGGTAACGAGTATGATGAAGTTGATATATTTCGTGTCTTTATATAATTATAGGTTAAGTATTCAAAAGGTTATAAATTAATCTGTATAAAATTTCTTAATATTTTTCTTTATTTTCTTTGTTTTTTCTCATGTATCTCTATAATAATGTGTATATTTATGTGCATGTAAATATATATATATATATATATATATGCATACATGTATCTATATGTGTGTGTGTTTTTATGCATATGCATGTGTATGTATGTGTGTATGTTTTTATATGTTAATGAATTAAATATTTTTCTATATACCTATGTTGGTACGTTTCCTTATTTTTACTTATTATTGTATCTTTTAGTTTGTCTTATGTTATTTTTAATTTTAATTAAATGTACATACTTATGTTTTACTGCTGCACTTGAATGTGTTTCTAATAAATGTAAAAGCCCGTAGGGCCTGTTAATTAATAAATAAATACTTATTGATAATTAATTTAGATTATATAAATACAATTTTTATTTTCGTAATTATCATTATCTTTTCCGAAGGTAAATGTGCATACATAAAAATGAAGGCAAAATAATAAATTGAGCATATCGTTTGTTTAATTACCTTTTTGTAGCAGATGATCGAAATACACCGCATTTGGTGTAAAGATGCGGGACCCCGAACGATGGAAAGGAAATAATGTTAGTTTTTTTTTAGATGTGTTACAAATAATGTGAAAGTTTATGTATAATATTATTTATGTTTAAAGCATTAACTTTGTAGTCAAACATTTCAATCTATGTAAGTAAATATTCGTATTTAACCACCTACCGACTCTTTTATTTCTACCGGTTTCGAGACGTACCCGTCTCTTCGTCATGACACTCACTACACCAACATGCAAATACTAAAATACACTGTCACCTTTACCATTAGGATATTTGTATACTACAGTGATGGTAAAGGTAAAAGTGTATTTAAGTATTTGCATGTTGGTGTACTGAGTGTCCTGACGAAGAGACGGGTACATCTCGAAAGCGGTAGACATAAAGAGTCGGTTCGTGGTTAAACACAAGTATTTACTAACATTAGTTTATGTATAACTTCGCGGACTCAAACGCGGGTGAGTAAACATTCAAAAAGTGATTCGTCCAAATTAAAAAAGAAAAAAAGTTTTACATCAATTAACAAGTTTTGAGAAAAAAAATTTTGAACTCTATTTTTCTGTGATAAATCACTTGGTGAATATACACGGTGTTACACCATTTTATTCTTTTACATTTTATGAATGTTTGCTCCTCATTTACGTAAAAAAAAGCGATTAAATATAATAAAACCCGTATTTGGTTCGCATCTATAAACCGCATCCTTAAATAAGGAGATTATCCGATTTCGGCTATTAATTCATTTATTATTTTACCAAGAATCCCCATTAAATTTAAATATAAAAAATATTTTGAGAACATTCAAAACGACTTCATGCAATTGTTTTCAACACTATTTTAAGTTTGCCTTAATGTTTGAGGACAATAAATGGATTTCGCCCCCGAGGGAGTTATTAAATTAATATAAATTACTACATACTACGAGTGTATGGCAACCGGCTGTCTTCAAAAAACGATGGTGATGTACACTTAATTTGAAGACTGGGAAAGACAGCTTTTCCGGCGACTGTATAGTCCTATACGGGACCAGCACAGTCAGCCACATTTTTCACACTTCCAAGTTGTGGGGGGGGGCTCCAGTAGGTAGCGGCCTTCCTCGCAGACTTTTCAGCCAGAGATCGTCGTGTGCCGCTTTTCACTTCTTTACGGCCCCTCTTTACACATCTCTATGCATGGCGAGATCTTCCTAATGATCAGCGTTAATGCAAAAAGTTTTCATGTCACGTTTATAGACATCTTTAAATCGCAATTGCTGACCACCGTGGGATCGTTTAGCACCACAAAGCTCTCCATACATAATATATTTCGGTATTCAGCCATCCTCTATTTGACTCACATGACCGAGCCATTGCAGGCGTCTTTCTTTTAAGATCACCATCGCCGAAGACATCTTAGTACGGGTTAGTATATCTTTATTTGTCACTTTGTTCTGCCATGTCGCACCAAGAATACGCCACAAACATACAAATGAAACGCATTATTTTTTCTTTCTTGGTGTTTGTAAGTGGGCCAGGTTTCACCGCTGTCTATACGCTCCTGTGAGCGCGCTGAGTACACGGGCTTGATAAACATGTATTTAAATAAATATGGTAAGTTTATCATTTTTCCAAACTCTGTTTTGGAGCTTTCCAAATGTGGTAGCTGCTTTTCCTATTCTAAAGTTGATTTCCTGGTCTAAAGAACAGTCTTCAGACACTGTTGAACCGAGGTAACGAAACTTTGAACAGACCTGTAGTATTTGACCATCAACTTTAATTTCTGACCTCTAGTCTGTGTCTTGTCGTAAAACAACAATTTAAATTACAAAAGAGAAAAAAAAGGAAAATGTTTTTTTTAAATGTTGATCATACTATGCTGCTGAAGGCATTTAACTACAAATTCACTTAAACCGGAAAAAACACGTGAATACGTGTTGTCGCTAATACTCTTGACTATTTAAAAGTTGAAAAACAGACTGTTTTTTGGAAACATGTCATAAAGTAATCAATGCATTATATATTTCCACAAGTATGGAACGATAAGTGGAGATAACTTCAAGCTTCCTGAGGCGAGACTAACTGGAAATCAAAACAACCTTTACTATTCAGGTTTTAAAGTATTTCATAAGCTGCCTGCAAGTTTCAGAGGGAAGCTGAAAACGTCTTCACTTTTCGAGCAAAATGCTTTTTTATATTAGGAATACGGATAAATAATTTGTAGATAAATTAAGGTAAGGTATATTTAATTATGTGTTATAACTAGTTTGTAAAATTACAAATTTAACAAAATAAATAAGTAGTTAGTATTGTATCATAATATAGCAAACAATAAATCGACGGATTTCTGACACAAATTGTTGACTAACGTTTTACTATTTCTGAGATACTCATTTTGCAATTTTAAAGTTTGGAACTCATTCCACATCCAAAATTCTAATAAAACCACAAGTTAAATATTGAAAACAAATATTTTTGTATTAAAAAAAAAATACTCATAAGAAATTTATAGTTTATTAATAAACAACGATTATTTGATGCCAGTTATTAAAAAATAACTTTTTTTAAAAATTGTAGTTACCAACTTGTGCAAGAAACCCGACAAAATATGTGAATGATAAATTAAGATCTATTATATCTATATAAGGGTATATTTATTTGCAAATTACCAAATAATGACGTTTTTCTTCTATATCGTAACAATCATCTCGCTTTCACCTGCCCCTTACAGCGTTCTACAAAGCGGCAATCACTCATTATTTTCCAGACCATTTAACCCACACGCCACGACGCCGACGCCCTGCGCGTCAGGCGTCGCGGGGCGCTGCCGAATAGGCTGTATCGGGAGACAATGTGTGAACGGAGACTGGAAGATGACAGAGAGATATTTCCACATGGGTGGTGCGATTGTCACGGCCGGATTATAGAAATAATTACACCCGATAACGAATTACGCTAATAGCATTCTTCCGCGCGATCGGAGTAGGTGATGTAATTGATGAGATTAATTATTGCGCTCGAAGTCCTTCGATGTTTTAGAATACCGCGTCTTAAGTGAATTTCTAAACTTCTTCTAGCTACGTATAAATTTGTTGATATAAATTCGACACATGTATTGACATGTATTGACACCTATTGAGGTGTGTGTACAAGTTACAACACTACTTATTACTACCATCACGCCATTTCCCCGTAGGGGTAGGCAGAGAGAATGGACCGCCACACACTTTTATCCTGGCATACAATCCTAGCCTCTTCCACATACATTTTATTATTTATTTATTTTATTTATTTATTTATTAGTTTATACATACAATGTTACAAAATGGCACAAAAAACACTCTGGCAAAATTCTGCTAGTACTAGGAGTAGGCTCAGTATATGAAGGGTCGGCAAGCCAGAAATATTAATACGCCTAATGTTGCAATCGGTTCCTATATGGGCAAATGCCTGTTCTAAGAAACCGATTTGTTGCGGCAAATATGGTTTACGAATATTTTTCCTATAAATAAAAAAACTATATTGAAGAAATAAAAAAAAAAAACAGTTATAGCCCAAAAGAGAAGAAAAGAAAAAAAAAAAGTTTACATTAAATGTAAAAATACAATTAAATACACAAATATAAAGCATACATACTTCGTACATACATATACACATACATACATATATACACACATATACATACATATACATATATATATACACACATTCATACACGATATATATGCACATGCGACATACATCTTGTCATACATGCCCTTCGGTTCTGCCTGCTTTTGACATGACCAGACTTAAGATTTTGGTTTATCTGATCATGCCACGTCTTCCTTGGTCGTCCTCGTCTCACGTTGCCGTTCATTTTCGCCATATATACTTGTTTCACCATTCTTTCGTCGTCCATTCGATCCACGCGACCGAACCATCTCAGAGACCCTTTCACAATCTTATCAATTATACTTGACTCAAATTTACACTCTCGCCTGATTTCATCATTCGTAACCCTGTCATACATTGATTTCCCACACATTCGTCTAAGAGATCGCATTTCAACCACGTTCACTCGGCTTTCATCCTTGCTTTGCCACTTCCATGTTTCACTTCCATATATAAGTGTTGGTACTAAAACTCCGTTGTGCACTGCCAGTTTAGCTTCGATTGACATATTTTTATTAAAAATTACTGTGCTGTTACAACACACTCTATGAAAATACATTTTATGAATGAATTATTAAGCATTTTTGCATTCTATTTACGTAATGTGTCCAAGCGGATGATCAAAACAGTTCTGTGTGTGAAATAGAACTAGAAACCTAGACAAGCATTTTCAACTCGATGGCCGCTCTCAGGTAAAAATCATTGAAAATGAGATTGAGTGGAGATAAGTCCGCCTCGGAGTGTAGTAGTAAGCGTCTGTGCCTATAATTTTTGAGGTTCTGGGTTCGATTTATGGCAGGATTGACGTGAAATATTGATTATAAAAGTTGTTAAACTGCAATATTTTATTGCCTCTGAAGGGCTGGGTTAATTTCCTTGCTTCATGAAACTATTGATTAAAATATGCTGTATTTGGTTTACCAATTCAGTTCCCTATGGGCCATGGAAACGAAATGGAAAGGGGAATGATAATGAAGATTTAAGTATTTGTTTTTCATTTATTTATAATTACTAACCGGGTTGTGGTTGAGTTACCGTGTTAGTGCTGCAGTCTCAAAGAGGTCTGTGGTTCGAAACCCGCCATCAGAACTTTTTTATCATTTTTTACATGTTGAGTTAATGTAAGTTAACTAGTTGTTTAAGTTTTTTTCACAACTATATGAATAAATATATAACATTACATTTCAGAACTTGATGTCTGTTAAAATTCGTTAATAATTTGAAAATTTTGGTAAATCATAAGAACGCAAATATAAATATATATAAAAGTATATATATATATTTAAAAAATATATATATATACTTTTAAATATATATATATATAGATTTAAAAAATATATATATTAATCACGTATGCGGAGAAAGGAATAATGGTGTCAAGGTATTAACAGAACTTCTGCACTTTCGTTGGTGGGTTTAAAAGATCAGTGTGTAACATTCTTCATTCTAAAATAATACAATATTATATTCAGTTTGATTCCATTTTTAATTATAATTTTCACCAATGATCGGGTTTCGTCATTACCGACACCGTCAGACCGTTGGGTGACTAAACAAATCCTTATGTTACATAAAATATGTACCTACAAGTGAATGCGAGGGTGTTGAATAAACGAGTTTATATTATTAACAATTGGATCGGATTGGGGTTTCGTGGCTAGTGTATCGGACTCACAGCTCAAAGGTCCGTGGTTCTATTCCCACTTTACCCCAACTTGATTACCATTTTATATTAGTGAGTTTGTTACAACTCGTTGAAAATGGCCTTCAGAACTAAATATTTGGGTAAATCATAAGAACGCAAATATTTGTTTATAAAAAAATATTTTTAAAAGCATTTACTTGTGGTTTAAACGAACTTAAATATAACGTTATAATTATTTTATGAATTAAAATATTGTTTAAATATATATAATAAAAACAGAATATTACATTTTCATTCAAAATGTCAAAAACCTTTATTATTGATTTTTTTACTTCGTTTTTGTTTTTATTGTTGGTATTCTTTAGTAATTTGCATACTTCCACTCTCCATTAAGTTGTGTTCCAATTCAACGCAAAGGTCTTGGCCACGTAGAGTTAGGTATAAGTTATTTTTTTTTTGTGATATGTATCATTGTATGAATAAATAAATAAAACATTTAAAAAATGAAAATTTAGAACTAATTCCCAAAAATCTTAAAAAAAGAAAATAAAGATTGATTAAGATTTTCGTGCCGGAAAAAATATTATAATTATTCTTTACAATCTATAATTTTAATTATTCATACAACAACTCTACTTTTTTGGGACATTTATTATACCTTAATATGTTTTTGTTAACTGTATTTGTTGATAAAATTATTTATTGAATTACAATGTATTTCTTATTACTTCTTAATATTATTTTTTTCTGGTTACTTATTATTTGTTTACTTTAAAATTGTAATCAATATACTTTAAGGAATTGTATATTACATTATGTTATTATTACTATGTCCATCGGACGCGACGCAACGACGGATAAATTTTATACAATGGTTTAAAATACACACATTTTAATACGTGGGACAAACGGCGAGAATTGTGTATCTGCAACATGCTTGTAAGCAATGTTTGATGGAAGCTTACTTGGCAGGCATGACGTGTGACGTCAAAGTGACTGCGAGCCGTTTTGTATGAGCTCGTTTTCATACCAGAATATTATGATTAAAACCTGTTTTTTAATCATAGACAGTTATTTATCAACAATGTTTGAGTTTGTCCAAATGCTTGCAGACTGGCTGAATTTTCTCCCAAGGGAGTTATTCATATTTAAACATGGGCAGAATGGTGAATGTTACACAGTGTGTAAAGTGGCCACTTAAACCAGCCAATGACAGGTCAAAAGCCCAGTAAATGCCTAGACTTCCATCTTCTTCGCAAAAATGTTTTTTCTCTATGTTGCAATAAGTTAATAGTTAATTTTAATCTATTTATTTTACACTTACAAAACATGTTATAAAAATATAAGGGCCGGCAAGCCTTAAGGCAATGTCTTCAAATTTAAAATTTCATTAGTGAAACAAACATTTATACAAAGAGGGCCAATATGCATGGCAGTAAAAATTCATAAAAAACTTCACAAAAAAAATAAAGAAATAAATTGTAATTTAAAAATTTGCAGGAGTAGTATAAGTTTTTCAAATAACTAAATGTTGCGATTATATAAATGAATATTTGGAAGTCGCAATTGAATAAACTAAAATGTAATTAATGTAAGAAATAGACACCATAATCTTGTATAATATTTTAACTGTTTGTGTTTTCTTAACTTTTTTTATTTATTTGTTTTTTTTAATGTTTTTTTGTTTTTTTAAATTAATTTTTATTATCATTGGTCAGGCTGTAAGAATTTTTTGGTGGCAAGAAGTCCGCCATTTAACAATGCACATCTTCAAGATTTTAAATTATTATTGCACTATCCTGATTAATTAAAGGTATTATTGAATATCGTAAATTCTTAGGGAGTATATAAATATGCGAAAATGAAGGTTTTTTTTTTGTATTTTAAGGTAATCTTACTTTATTTTAAGTACTCAAGGGCCTCGCCTCGGGACGTATGTAAATATTTATACTGAAATAAAGATATTCTTTCGTATTTAAAAAAATACGCGTTTTTTAAATTAAAATTGATTATAGGCTTACATGGTTCCAATTTTTTTAACCTGTTAATTTGATAAGAATGTTTTGAATAATCAAAAAAGTATTTCTATTTTAAATCAAAGTATGTAGCTGGAATGTTGGCTCATAGGTGCTTGCGCCGGCCGATAAATCCTAGATTATGTTCACGCGTCCGAGAATGGCCAGCACTTAGCATTAAAGGTCCGGGTTGGGTCCAGCCCCTTTAAGAAGGATTGAATAATTGCTCCGCAGCATTTACCCCCGCCGTTCCTTCCACGAGGAAGCCACACGGACCGCTGTCATTAAGGGACGGATGAAGCTGTTTTTCGAAAACGTGCCAGCAGCCATTACAATTGTGATTTTCAACTGTAAAAAATACATTCTCTTCATCCACTGTCTTTTAGACCGGGAGTTATGTTTGAAGCTTAACTGAAAGTTCATACTCATATAAGCGCTGTCTGTTACAATTTTTTAGTATTTGGACGCGCAAAATACTCGTGTTCTTAGGCTTCTTTATGACTCATCGGTGCGAAGCAGACTTGAGTGTGGATCTCTGATCTGAGCGCCCCACGAGTTGAAGTACTCTGTTATGCTGGAGATGGAGAAATTTCTGAGGTATCTTTACTTAAGAGAGTACGGATATTATCCGTCGTTGTACCTGTCAGATTTCGTATTTGGAATGCTTGGCTACAGTTTGTAGTTTGGGGAAAAGAAGAAATGAATATTTGCTTACGTATTTTTTCCGATTGATCCGTGGTATAACGATCGACTTAGTTGTAATGGAGAGTATTTTTTTAATGTACCTAATAACAACCTTAGACAGAGGCAGTTTAATCTGTTTTACCTTCCTGCTCGCAAAACAAGCCTGCCAATAGTAATGCCAGTAGGAATGGAAATATCTTTACTAAACCGTATCTCTTCAGATATCGACAGCTTTCGTGTTACTGAAAGAAAAGCCAAAGAGGATAGCTACCTTTATATTCTTGTAATGTACATAAACGCATTAGATAAATAAATTGAAATCGAAAAATATGTATTATTGAATAACTGTACAATAATACTTCACACAATTATGTCCCTATTCAAACTAGGTGGTGCATATGGCACTGCATTTGTACACCAAACGCAGCGTGACTTGATCATAACATAAAGTTAACATGATAAGTCTTGTGTTTCAGGTGCCAGTTCTGGAACAATGAAATAGTGAAATGTAAAATCACCTTTTATATCAATACTTTATGTTCACTTTCCCGGGAGTCGAACCCGGGATCGAACACTGATCTGGGGTTTTGGTTCTTTCTCACACACGGAACGACGAAACTACATTATTTATCCACCCAGCAACGGATTAAATACGTTGTTAACAAATCTAACCAAATTCTCATACAAATATTTAGTTGGAGTCTTAAAGACAAAACCCATTAATATCCTCCCACCAACATAGACTTAAATTTAATAGCCTATAGCATACAATTCTAAATTTTAAAAACTATATCAGAATATAATTGTCCCCCTGATATTATTCTTGTTTTAAATAATTAAACGGTCTATTTAAGAGGAATTTTTATTAATATTATTGATAATATCTATTATTGTATCAGTACTTAAAACTAGAATGACGTAGTACCAATTTGGGAAAACTGACGTGTGAATACAAAAATACTGGTTTCAGAGATATAACGACGATCCTGTGCTCTTTCTAGAAAAATGTTAATATAACTTTAAAAATACACAATTATAGAAAACATTTTTATCGAAATTTGCCCTTGCAATAAATCAATTGCGTTTTTTATAATATTTATTTTAAAAATAACACAATCTATACTGTGCAAAAGATTTAACTGCTACCCATTTTTGTTTGTTAACTTAATAGTGTTATTTTTTTTTTAACTTTATTTTATTTCATTGGAAAGCCAACAGAAATTTAAAAATTTATAAGATACAATTATACCATAAATACATATCATAAAGTCCAATTAGAGGCTTTTTACATAATATTGTCATTGTAAATGTTGTCACATAAAAATTATACATAACATAAAATGACTAATCATACAAAACTTATAATATTACTAGAAATGTAAATGTATGCATAGTATTCAAAATATATCTACTTTTGAATATTGGTCGCACAGTTGCACAATATAATATATAATACAACTATAGTTGACCATACAGTGTACATTTATAATGTGCCTACATACAGAACTGCACATAACCTGCATAATATAGTCTGCGGATTCAAGGCGCAACATCATAACTTGAATTATTTTTGAAAATTTCACTTTTAAAGGAAGTTAAAGATATTTAATTAATATCAATACAATTTAATTTCTGATAACATATATTGCAGGTTCTATTTACAAATGAATTTTGAAAAGATTTAGTGGAACATTTAGAAATTTTAAAAATATATTGGTTTCTGGTCTGCGTTACTGGGACTCTAAAATTAATAATTGATAGAATCTAAGGGCAATCTATCATGTTATTCAAAGTTTTATACATAAAAATTGATAGAATCTAAGGACAATCTATCATGTTATTCAAAGTTTTTTTACATAAAAATTGATAGAATCTAAGGGCAATCTATCATGTTATTCAAAGTTTTATACATAAAAATGGCGTCAGCCATGTTCCTGCAAGTGTGGTGAGTTTGGAGTTTAGATAAGTTTGTAGATTCATTTGGATCTGTATTGTTGAATATAATTGCAATACGATATTTATTTTATTGTACTGATTCAATTCGGCTAGTGTATTTTTTGAATTGAGGGCTTCAAGCGGGAGATGCGAATTCTAATTGACTTCGAACATACGTAAAGTATGAGAAACTTATCATTGTAAAATGACCTCTGGGCGTTTGATACAAATAAAATGGTGGCTTCCGTGATGTAATAACTTAGACACTAGTCTCACGCATGAAGAATTCCAGGCTCGATTTCCAATGAGATCATATAAACTAAATGTGATTTTACTCAAGTCTGGGTATTCTGTGCCGTAATACACCTAAGTAATTTTGATATTTTGGGCTACTGTGCAGAATAAATAATACAAAATAACACAAGCATAATAAATAAAATAGGTGAAGGGGTAAATGTCGTTTCAAAATGGCTACTGCGCCATCGCTGTAAACCATTTGGTCATCGTAAAGGCTATTGGTGATTAACGGACAAGTTAGCACACAGCCGACAGATGGCGGATCTGAGTAGTAGCTGCGGCCGGAGTAAGGACTCAAACCCGATTTATGGAGACTATGTGCCAACGTGGGTCGTTAGCGACCTTCTGAGGTCCTACGCACTTTGGGTACCTACGAGAGAAACGTATTTTGATGTCAAAAGCTGTATTTAAGGACAGCATTAGTTGAGGGGACGCTAAAATCGTTTTGGTACCTTACAAAACGCCTTAATTTTCTATAATGATAATATTAGGGTTTCACAATTTTCAGTAGTGATGTGTGAATCCGATTATCGTGAACAATCGATTAACTCCAATAAATTAATGGTTTTCTGCATCCATCAACATTCGCATCGTAAATCCTTTCAATATTGTTCTTTCACTGTCTATTCACTCAACATGTCCAAACCAACGCAGAACTTCTTTTTCGATAATGTCGATAATGCTTATCGAGCAGTCAATATGCTGTTTATGGCTTCTGCGGATAATATATATCTATGTATATGTGCAAATCGATAGTTTAGTAGCTATCTGTTTTCTTTTAATTAACTTCGAACTTATATTTACAGCCTGAGTAACGTAACGGGTTAAACAGCCCGTAAAGTAATGCAGACTGCAGTTTGTCAAATAAATAAATTCAAAAAATATGTTTATTTATTATTTTTAATTTATTTATTTTAACGCCGTGTAGGCTTTTACATGTTTTACGTGTATAAACATTAAGATTTACGAGGAATAAATTGTTTTTTTCACACCATACATTCAAACAATTTAAGTTACATTGCAAAGTTACGCAACAACGTATGTTTGTTACCTCTTTATATATTTTTACATCATCAGCTAACAGCAAAACTTCAGCATCTCGGAAAAATTATGTTATGTCGTGTACAAAAATTATGAAAATAATAAAAGACTCAGATGACTGCCTTGCGGAAGATCCCTGGTTGCAAAAAAGCAATTAGATAAACAATATTTGATTTCAATATAAAACAATCTGTCTAGGTAGGCCCAAAATCAATCGAGAAACGCTCCACGGAATCCAAAACCAAAAAAATTTCCAACCTTATGTGAAACCTTATCAAACCTTATGTGAAAATGTTTAAAAAGACTGTAAAAAAATAGATAGTGGAGCTAGGTAGAAGTAAAATGGATTTTCTGATTCGCCCATACCAATATTGAATCAACTGCCCCACAAGTGTATATCTTATGTTAGGTTTTTGTTATTTTCATTGTGTGTTTTGTAATATAAATAATATAGATGTACATAAATACCTTGTTTTTAAAACTGTCTGAATATTTGTTAATTATCTTCGTTTTTTTAAGTTAGTCTTCTTTGTGTATTCTCAAATGTAATAAAAATAAAAAAAAAAGATTTTTGGTAAGAGTTTCACAAATAAAATTCTAATAAAGCATCAGATTTGTGGCAGTTTATCTTCTTTTTTATAAAACCATGCTGTTTACTTAAGATTATTTCGAAGATTTGCGGTTGGATTCGGGAAAAATAATGGATAATGTAGGTGGGTTGCGCACACATTGATGAGTAGATCTCCTTGTTTTGTTTTTATTTATAGCTTTTTGTTTGTTAGATTAATATTATTGTGTTTTGTCGTGTGCATTTGAGATTATAATTTTATTGTGTTAAATGAGGCATGTGTCAAAATTATGTAAAATGTTTCCATCGGCACGGGACACTCCAGTGATTATCTAAATAAAAAAAATTCATACGTTTATAGAAAATAGACAGTATCGACATTTTACATGAATGCCAGATGATGTTTCAGATAGAGCAGGCAGACGTTTCTCTGTACCGCTTTCCGATAATATTAAAAACCCGTAATATCGGACCAAAAACGCGATACTAAAAAACCGATATTGACTTGATCATTTAAAATAAACAACAAACTTTGGACTACGTCACTTACCTTTAACTGCATTTTATCACCGCCGTTTTTATAGTGGAGAAAATTACCTGAAACAAAAAAAAAATATCATTTAAATGCTGATTGCGTTAAAAAACGTTTTTTTAATTTTAACATTATTTTTCTATATTTTGGGTATGTTTAATTCTTTGAAGACAAATTCTTAATTTTCCATGAGGTGATTAGGCATTTACAGATCTGTAATATTATACTATGCCACAAACATTTTCACTTATTAATATTTTTTTTATTTGAATTGTTGATTGTTCCCTTTCAGCACCATTAAATAATAACAAATTTACAATATTTTATGAGAGTTTGTTTATACTATTTTGGCAAGCGACTCAAAACTTTCTTTCATTTATTTATCCGTCTTATCACCGTGTTATAAAATATATGCAGTTGAACACATGAATGCATTTTGTATTATATTATACCGACCTTTATTTATTCAATAACATTTTGATAAACATAAAGGCATCTAATCAGACGCCATGCACAAAATGCTGTCTCTTTTTTGGTGCGGTATTTCGTTTCATATTTTAAATATTGTATTATACTTTGTGGCTGATGTGTATTATTTATACTTATTTATCTACTTGCTTACCCCTCCAGGCCAACTAGACTCTAATATTTTCCATATTCGTAAAATTAAAACTAATCATCGGAAACATTCTACGATCCCTCGTATATGTGAGACATTATAAAAAATATATAATAGTCTTGATTTATTTAACACTCCATACAATATGTACAGAAGAAAAATAATAGGCTTGATTCGTGTTCTTCATTCATAATTCATTAAATCATTAAATCAAATGCAATTTTCCACTCTTACTTTCCTTCAATCATCCTTTACCACTCTTTATCAATTTCCTTCTTCTCCTTATCAATTTCCTTCTTTTCCTTTCCACTATCTCCTTGTATTGTCCATATTTATCTTTCATTTTTTTTTTTTCATTTCATTTTTTTTTTTTTTTTTGCACCACAACAGGCCAGGGGGCCCAATTACAGTGGTGAATTACATTACGAACAACCAGGCTTGAGAAAAATCACATTTTTTAATTTTTTGTGTTCTCACCGGGAATCGAACCCGGAACCTTCCGTGCGTGAGTCAAGCGTCTTGACCACTACACCACGGAGGCCGCCGATCTTATTTTAATATAAGTATATTTATTATTTATATGGTTTAAACTTTAAGCCGTTGTCGTTTAATTACAGTATTATTTAGTGAATACATATAATTGGATGGCAGACCCTACTACGATGCATACATTTTTTATAGTTTTTTAAAAAAAAATTAATTTAACATGTACATCTGTTTGTATTCGAAATAAATAAAATAAATAAAATAAAATATTGTATCGATTTATAAAACATTTGTAATAAACGAATAAACGTAAAATACAAAATTTGATGAAATAACAAAAATATCGGAGAAAATAAAAATAATAGTAAAAATGAGAGTCTTCAAAAAAGTAAGCCTAAAAAAAAAACGGGGAAAAAATGACATCTACCAACTGCTTCTGAGAGCTTTTCTTTATGTTCCTCGAACATCCAATTTTTATGTACTACTTACATCAAAACTGTTAAACGTGTTTTATTTGAAAATCGATAATTTATAGGTAAATACAAGATTATAAACTATCAAGAAACATAATAAAATATCTCACTGTGATCGTTTTTCATTTTCACACGACACACATATTAGAAAGTTTTTTTTTTATTAACTACAACATTACATAAATGAACTGTTTATCCATTTAATGTATAAATGTTTGGGAGCTAAAAAACACAGTACGCGCGGACGTAACGTTATTGTTGTGAAATTTGTTTTTGAAAATTGATTGTTATGATTTAATCACAGGGTAACTTAAACTCATTTTATTTTAATAAGGCTCATTTATTTGCAGCAACTAGGAATTAAATCACACTAAATGGGCCAAATTCTAAGTTTAATAAATTCATATAAGCCCATCGTAGGTAAAGCGTACCGACTAAGAAAATGGTAAAATTCTATGGTATTCAATGCTTTGAACTCAATGAGTTTTTTTCCTATTTTATATTTCATATTTTTTTTATATTCTTGATTAGCATGGATATTTTGTACATAAATTACTAGGAATTTTTTTTTTTGAATTAAACTGATTACAGAAATGTAATAAAAGCAATGAGTTAACTTCACCTTTAAAATGTTTGTTAGTTATGTACCTGCAATGGGCTCATATTAAAAACAGAGATTGAGAGAAAAGGGAATATGGATGTCAAGGCATTTAAAAGAGTTATGTTATTGGCTGGTTTATGTGGTTTTATTTTATTTTTTATTGTTTATATACACCAAAAAAAATGCTCTAACCAGGGAACGGATTTGAAATAATGGTGATTTTGATGATAAAAAAATAAGTTTGCGTAACTTTATACTTCGACAGAATTATTGTGACCATTGTGTAATGAATTACTGATTACATATTTAAAATGAAAACAGTTATTTACAATGGCCAATTTGTTAGAACAGAGTCTGAATATTTAACTGTTATTGTCATATAAACCAGGGGAGAATGACCTAGAGGAGGTATTAATCCTAAACTCTTGAATATTAGATTGCCGCCCCTCCAAACAAAATGCGTCCAAGAAATCCAATTATGAACTATACTAGTGTGATTATTATTATGAGTCCTTTATTGCTCTGTTTATTGTTATGATAGCCGGGGAGAGATATTCTATTACTTTTTAAAATAAGGAGACTATAAATACGAAACGAAAAATAACATGAATGTTTTTAACTATTGCGAAGTTATCGTTAGAACCATAAACAGAAAAGCAAATTTTGTTTTTTTTTTTAAAAACGTGAATTATATTTTAAAAAACCCCACATGATAAATTCGGAGCAACAAAACAAGCTTTTTTTTAAAAAAATTAGATTAATATAAAATTATTTTAAAACGTGGTTTTACACTGCTATATTTCACTGACCCTGGATTGGTAAATGAACTAAAGCGTAAACCCGATCATGTAACAAATTATCAAGATACGCTGCATTTAGTGTACCAATGTATTTCCATATGCACCACTATGTGCAGACAGGGAAATGTTGATTCAAATCACAGGTTTATAAAAATGTTTTCAGATCGGGTTCTAGGGTTTGTTATTTTGCGTAGGTACCAAACCTTGAATGCAGCAGTGGCGAACGGTGATTTTATTTACAGGTAAGCTATAAAAAAATATATTTTATATGTACCTACATAGTAGGTACAAATAAATGATAACCTATTATTGGTTCCCATACCAAATTTCGTAAATTTTTACTGTAAATATGATAAACTGTCGGTTTTCAAAAAAAAAATACTTAAAAAACTGTGCTAAAATATTCCTGCGGAAACGGTGCTGTAAAGTCGTTTTACATCAAGAAAAAAATAATATGTTTTTAAATACTGGTATTTAAAAACAAAAAATTAAAACACGTTTATAATCAAATATAAACATGTTTTATTTCATGTTTTTATACGCATTAATAGTGACTACATGTTATATTACATTACATGCTGTTTAATAACCGATTTTCCATAAATTGTAAAAACAATCGTGCAGTTCAGGCCTGTTATAGCAAAATAACACTTACACACTTAGACATATATCAAGCTTTGCATTTTACTTAGACTTTTGTGTGGTTGTCGGCCTCGTGGTGTAGTAGTCAGCGCGTTTACCTACCACGCAAGGGGTCTCAGGTTCGATTCCCGGCATGGTTAATATGAAATGGTGTTTTTACACTAAAATATTTCAGAGTCCCTGAACTGGCTACTGAAGTGTAAGACTGATCATCTTACCATCATGTTACAAAAAAATAAAAATTATTTATTTATTTGACGAATTTATGTAGTCCATTCTAACGATGGTAAATACAATTTCTTGTAATAAATACAAGCACTAATAAAATAAAATACAAATGTTAAAATTAAAGCTAGGACAAAAAAAAAAAAAAATACTACCTCAAGACAAGATCCGGTATATCTTAGTAAATTTTTGAATCTATAAATACTTACACCAAAAAAGTCCAGATCTTGTCTCGAGTTTACAATACGACACAATCGGGACTTGGTGCATGCAAATGATCAGGAATAGCTGCGATTGGTGTACCAATGCAGTTCTCTATACACCATTGGTGCGGAAAGGGGAATGATTATGATTTGTGGGTTAAATAAAATATTCATTTATTTTAAGTCGGTGTTATTTTTACACGTACTAAAATTACTGAAAGGAAACGCCAATAAGTCGAATAAAGTCGAAATTCGATATTCGTGTCAAGCGCCAATAAGGGTTGGTGCATGATTCAGGCGTATATTGTGCCAAGGAAACTGACAAAATTGAGCAATGCAATCAAACGCAGTGACGGAATGAATGGTTTAAGCAAATTATCTACTAAATCCGCCATCACGAAACTGTGATATATTCCACTAAGGCACGTGAGGTTGAATGCCGATTTCTCTATTATGTATGTGATTTAACATGAATTTTGGGGATGACGTGCTTCTAGACGTTATCGAAGCGGCAACGTTGTCCTTGTATTCAAATAAATAGCGTACTTCAACTGAAAAACATAAACGGTCATATTGTAAATAGTTTGTTTAGGAAATACTAAAATCTGACGATGGGAACGTCTTGTATAATGCTAAATTAGGGTTATTTGAAATAGGTGTGCCAATAGAATAAGCGTTGGATTTGATTGTCTTTTTAGAAACCTTAGTTTGAGCAGACGCCGATTTAAAGAAGATCAATAAAGTTTTTTGTAAATGAACTAAAAAAAAATACATATCAAAAGTGATAAAAATAATGAAAGAAATACCATGTTGAAATTCTATAATTAACATCAAAGTTCAGAAAAAGTCCACTTTAAAACAAGAGTAAATTGTCAGCGCTTTTTAAGTGATTTTGACAAAAACCGTTTCTATAATTAATTATTGTATTTAAAATAAAACGATTGTAGATTTAGAAAATCAATATATATTCGGCTTCACCTTGTATTGAATAAACAAACATTTCTTATTCCTTTTTTTTTTGCACCACAACAAATATAAATATAAACAGTACATAAAATAATAAGTTTTAAAAATAAATGAGTATTGAATATAATATAATACATAATAAACAGCATTATTCAAATTTTAAAAAGTACGATACTTCTTTGTCACTATAGGTCATCACAGGTTGCAGTGACGTCAGGAGTTTAAATCATAGCACTGACCTCCACTTTTAAGAATAATACTTTTTAAGATTTTATAACTAAAAATGATTAATTCTATTATTTTGGTAGCGGTTAGAGCGTTTGACTACCGTTTTATATTTCTAGGTTTGATTCCAAGCATGATGACATGAAATATTTACTTCTTTTTTTAACGTAATATTTCGTAGTTTATAAATCCAAATGTTGTTTATTTTTTTAATTACAATAAAAATAAGGAAGATAGGAAATTTTGTAATTAATGTATCAAAGAAATAACCATATTATAAAAACGTCTGAATTTTAAAGAATAAGCCTACCATTATCTATTCGGCTTTTCTTGTAAACAACAAACCATTGAAAAACTATAGACATTCAAAATTGCAGACCATACGTCCTGTAAATGCGTAAATTTTCATAGTACTTCTTAGAAGACAATGATCACTTTCTTAGTCGAAATATTTGTGTTTATATTTACTTAGGTAATAAATGGTAGACAGAAAGACATAATAAAAGCATGTCACTTGAAGTTCATACAATGGGCATAGGTGTCAGTTTTTATTTAAGATTAACGTTTTTATATACTTTTGGAGCCGCCTGAAGGTGTTGGAGAATAAAAGTTTGTTAATTCTTCTCAATGCTTTCATCCCTATCCGAATTAACACGATATAACCCTCTTTCGAGCCTTACGATACCGTAGAGGGCGATCCCACTCCCACCCCACTAACTATATCAGGGGTGAGTTCTTCCACGATTGTCCTCGTCTTAATGTCCGCAGTGTGACAGATTTTCATTAAATATATGTGTACTTTAATAGCTTTAAATTATAAATATCAGAAAAAAAAATTAAAGAAGAAAGTATACAAGCCCTGATTTTTTAAATATCTAACAATGTTTCGTGTCTGTCTTATAGTAGCAATAGTCTAAAATGTATATAGAGTAAAAAACATTTCACATTCTACAAATAAAAAGTACATAATTTTAAATCCTATTGATAACGTGTTTTGAATTCTCCAAGAATGCCTTTAATATTTCAGTTTCTAAATAGTTTTGGAAATAAAACAGGGTTAAAAAAAGTATAAAGTAAATCAACAATAATTTGCTTTTGTGCAAATGTCTGTAGACAAATACTGCATTTCACCCTCTAGAGACTTATGTAGATAAACATATTACAAAAGAGATCTGAAACATTTAAGAGCAGGTAATATGGAAGTCTAGGAAATTTATAGGGCTTATGATCTGTCATTGGCTTGCTAAATAATCATTTGGAATGTTACGTAGTGTCTAAAGTCAGCACTTAAACTAGTAAACTACAGATCATAAGCCCAGTAAATGCCTACACTTCCATATTTCCTTCTATTCAATGTTTTATATCTCTATTCTCGTTGAAAATGGCTTTCAAAATAAAATATTGGGGTAAATCATAAGAACGCAAATATTTATTTTTATTAAAAAAATATATGTTATAAATACGTGTTTTTTTTAAAATTCCCTTTAAAATTATAAACTAAAAAGTTCGAATAAAAAATAACTTTTAATTTAATTTACTCATGTACAATGTCGACATAACCTATGATTTGTTTCCGCAAGGAGATTCCCATGTTAAGTCAGGATTAAATAGTAAAACTTTTTTTTAATAGTTAGGCATTCAGATAACAAAAGCTTAGAACATTTGCTGTGCGAGGTTTTTTATTAAATATATTTTTAAAATAAATAACCCACAAAGCACTTTAGAGGCTTTTAGAGGCTTGTCAGAAGGTGGGAAAAATAAGATATGATTAAAAAACAAAACGAAATATTAATTGAGAAAAGTTCTTTAAACTGGGGAAATCGAGACCTCAATGCTAGTTTCACAGTTAGCCTTCAAACCAACTACACCACAGCACCTGTCTGTAGAGAACCGAGAAAAAAATCTAATAAAGCTTTAAGATTAAACAGTCAAGACTATTATGTTAAAGTCGTTAACTTTGTGGTCAAATATTTTAAATAATGCTACATAGTAAACATTAGTATTTAACCACACATCGACTTTATATGTCTACCGGTTTCGATGTCGACCCATCATCTCATAAATTCATATCACAATTTTAATAATGATTCAGGAGTTAAAATTTTACTTTCATATAATAAAAAAAACTTAAATTTAACAACATCGAGGTATTTAAATTTGTTGCAACAGAGAGGGAAAACATCTTTGAGAAGGTTGTTTTATTTTTTATTTTCTTTTCTTTTATTCAGGAAACATACAGTACAGTTACAAAGTTTAATATTTTACACAATTAGACTTAATTCTAATGGACCAGTGAAGTTTCCATATTAAAAAGCCATTATATGTAAGGTTAATTATGAAAGTATAAAATTATAGTTTAGTTTAATTAAAGTATAGTTATATAAGAGTCTAGGCTTACAGGGCTTATGACCTGTCTCTCTGTTGAAACAATTTTAAATATGAACAACTCCCTTAAGAGAGAATCCAGCCAGCCGTAATCATTTGGACATACTCAAAACATTGTTAAACATGGAGGTATTTCACATTAAAAAATAATATTCCCCTAATAAAATATTTTTCAATACAGCCCACTTTCTGATTTAAAAATTAACCAATCGTGCAACGTTTAACCCTTTAGCTGCTCCTATTCCTTATCCCCACCAGCAAAAAAAAAATCTGCAACATATCGTTGAATATTATTAACCTAACTTTAGTGCATGTTCGGACATGGTGGTGTCTGCATCCCCTTTAACTCTGCGTGTAACTTATGTATTTTTTTGTAAATACCATGTTTATTATGGTGACGGTTAAGGTGATAGTGTATTTTAGTATTTGCATGTTGGTGTAGTGATTGTTCTGACAAAGAGATGGGTACGTCTCAAAACCGTTACACAAAATGTCGGTGAGTGGTTTAATACTAATTTTTACTTACAATAACTGAGTTATGACTTTAATTGCATTGGCAAATGTGGTTCATTGCAATGTTTCACCGTCCACGGATTGGCATAAGATCTTACATTTATGTAACAGATTAAATAAATACGCAGAATTTGGTGCACCAAAGCAGCAGTCTATACACCGCTGGGTGCGAAAAAGGGCATGAAGATGCTATTAGTTCTTGGAATCGTCGTGGTGAGTTTAAATGAAAAGTCGTTATAGAAAATAATAAAATAATTGATAGTGCAATAGTTTTTATCATCCAGTGTACCAGCAATGAAAAAAATTGCATCATTATAACATTGGAGGTACAGGTAACCTCCGTTGAATACGCCCCCGACGAGTATGAATTAGACATTTTTTTTAATGCGCCAGAGTGCTCTAAAAGACCAGCCACCTGAAGTCCCATTTAATAATGGATGAAATAAACTGCGACAGTTATTTAAGACGACAAGAGTATTTGCCAAGAAAAGAACGTGAAATCAGTTCCCGCCCAAAACTTGGCTGTTAGTGCTTAGGCATAGTGGCGAGTGTTTTGCAGCGCGGTGCGGGCGCGGTGAACTCAAACATATGGTGAGAAGAGTAGTGCACATAGTGAGCGCCACAAAACGCTCGCCACTATGTCTAAGCACTTAAAGTACTTGAAAAAGACCTTTCTTTTCATAATCAATGAATTGAATAGTAAATGATGATAATTGCGTGTTATACGCGGTTATTTAACAAATTCGTGTTCATTTCACGAATAAATCAAATGCGTTTTCATTGCGATTTTACAAGACAAATTCGCCAATTTATTGCCATCTGTCAGTTTAAGATCGAGTATCCATTACTACGTGGACAGAATTTATTCAGTAGCAGCATCTCGAATAGGAAGATATTTCTGGAAATAAATCTCTGGTAAGGCGTGAGGTAACGACGGAGGTGGGGCGCTAGGCGAGTCGGGGCGGAGTGGGTGCGAGGCTAGACGGCACCCAAGGGGCAGATTGTCTCCGAGAACAGGCCAGCCCCCGAAATTAAGGGGCCCCACAATTCAGGTGCCCGGAAGCCCCTTTGGGGACGCTGCGCCAGCCATCTAATCCACGGACATGGAAACCTAAGCATTTGTGACGAAACGGAAAGGAAAATTATGTACAGTACATTTTATGTTGGGTTTGTAACGAATAAATGAATCTTTTTAGTAGGCTAAAGTAACAGTGTTAAATTAAAGAAATATAATTTTTAATCAATTGAGATGTAAAAATACAAGACACCAACGAAAACGTATTGTCACTATAATTTCTGAAATATTTTATGTAAGGCTGAGACAAGCATTATCGACAAAATCAAGAATGGAGCCCCTCTTTGGTTTAGACATGTACGGTAGATGTCGAAAACAAGGAGACCGAGAAAGTCTCGATGGCACGACCAAACTCAACAAAAACTTGAAGATAGACATCACAAAAGTCTAGAGATTTGGCGTGTGTGCATATAAAGATATATGAATGAAGAGGAAAGGAGGTTTGTAAGCAAAGACATAGTGATATGGCCTTCTATCTTCTCTGCTTACTTGAACGGGAAAATGCGTGATTTTTTGTTGGTTTTGTTTAGTTTTAATTAACCACAAATTGTCGCTTTAATTTATTTATTTCGATTGACCAATAACGGGTTTTTTTTTAAATTATTTTTTTTAAAAATTTAAATCTTAAAGTAGGGCACACATATCATACATATTGTTATGTGTGTTCTAATAATAACATTTCAAATATATTTAATTTATAAATTGTTTATCACATATGTCTTGACCATTATTTTAAATTTTGATATGTTTTTTTCTTCATAAATATTTTTTTCCATTTCGTAATACTTTTTAATTGCTTTAAATAAAATTGAATTTTGTGACTTTGCCTTTTTTCTAAATGGAAGTCTAATTTTGTTCTTTTCTCTAGTATTGTGATCGTGTTCATACTGGTTCCGATCAATTTTTTTCCAAAATTCTGTTTTTTTATTAGAGTTTATAATTTTATGAACAAATATCATTGTATTGTAAAATATTCTTTGTTTATATGTTAATAATTTCATTTCATTTACCATCGACTTTACCCTCGTATATCTGTTTTTTTTCAAAATGATTCTAAAGGCTTTATTTTGTAATACAGTTAGTTTATCTATGTTTTCTCTGTTTGATAAAAATAAAATGCTACTACAGTAGTTGTTAACGTATGGTTCAATAATTGCTTTGCAAATAGTTTTGCAGGAGTCCTTATCAATAAATCTTCTGATCCTTCCCAAAATTGATATTTTTTTTGCAATCTTATTTATTACCATCTTAGCGTTTTGGTGAAATGTAAGTTTTGAATCCAACATTACACCTAAATATTTTTTCATCGCTTTTCCGACGTCGTCATGGATCGATACAAAATAACTCCCTCAGTTTGAATTTTTTTAAAATCATACCAGTGTGACAATGTCCGAAAGGCTGCTTGTCCGAGAAATTAAAGATTTAGTCCATTTTCAATTTTTTTTTTTAAATCATAAGAAAAAAATTATTACGATATTTCAAAAATTTTCCCATGAGGAATGTTCTTCTAAAGTTTCATGGTCTGTTCCTGAAATATCGCGCATATTATTTCGATATAAAGTATAAGAGATTTTGTAAGGTATGGCGAATGTAATAAAAATATGTACCTATACAAAACAATTAAATAAACCAATGAAACAAATACTTGATTTAACAAACAGGTACATGTATTCGAGAGGGGAGACTACACTTACGGAAAAAAGAGTCAATGTTGAAAAAGTCTACAAAAACGTAGAAATAACGTTGACTCCGTATTTATGTTTCATTCAGTAAATGGCTTAATTGATGAACCATCGTTACTGGAACAAGTGGCATTCAATATTCCAATCCGCCGGTTGCGAAACAATGATGTGCTGTTCCTTGATCACCACAGCACAAACTATGGCTTGCACGCACCAATGTCCCGATTTTTGAAAACTCGAGACAAGATCTGGACTTTTTTGGTGCAAGTCTTGCTAGATTTAAACAATCACTAAGATGCAGATCTTGTCTTGAGGTAGTAATTAATTTATTTTTTTTGTCGTCGCGTTAATTTTCTTTAGTTTAGTTATTTTATTCTTTCAGAAGCCTACAGAATTGCCCAAGACAGTATTGAATCCCGATGATTCACTTCACCACTAAAACAACAACGTCAATTATTCAGCCATTTTAGTTTGTCAAGTACATATTTAATAACGTTAAATATTTTTACACATTGTCAGTAAAACAAGCCTTTTATTTAAGAATAAATAATTGAAATTGAGTGAATTAATAAATAACTTAAAATGACTATAATATTACCGTAACAAAATCATCTTTATCAATTATATCTTTTAGAAATTTTAAAGCAGAAAAAGTCACGGTAGAATAATTCTTATAAATAATAATAATTTTTCTTTATCTATGTAGGACTCACTTTCCTTCTGTAACATTCACTCTTCGGCAATCATGAAGGAGATGTTCTGAGGGTGGCGGGGCTGGAGGGATGCGGTTGAAGGATTCGGGGGTTTTCCGAAGGGGTTGAGGTAATGTGGAGGGGGTAGCCTGCACCGTAATGTAAAATTAAAGTCGTAAAATAATAAAAGGAGCCGCATCCATCTCCTACTCCCCTGGCGGCCAGTGTAATGATAAAACCATTTTATAACTCAAATTAAGCTTTGTTTTCGAAGGAATTATACAACCAAAGCCACAGATTATCCCAGGGATGGAGTTGGAACTATCGTTTTATGTGTTCCAATAATTGGTTTACCTAATTTGAATACAATTATCATTTAACATTTTCACATGAATGCAGAAATCATTTTAGTCCTAATTGATTAAAATATCAGTACCACTAGAAAACCAGAATGAATAAATAATACCCACTATGATTTCTAAAAGGGGACTTAAATTTTTAAAGTAAAAGAATCGTAGAAATTAAATATAAAATGAACATAAAAAAAAAAAAAACATAAATTAATGTAAGAATATCATGATCAATGGATATGGGTAAAATGTATGTAAAATAAATAAAACAATTAAAACGCCACGCAAGAGAAAAATAGAGTGTTTTATTGACTTCATTTTGAAAAAAATTTCCACAATGTAAATATCGAAACGATTTTTTAAAAGTTCAAGTACAAAGAATAAGTATTTTGGCGGGCTTGTTGCGAAAAGCAATATCTTCCGGCCAGCCAAAAACTAGACATGTCAAAAGAAGAGTTGGTCAAAAATGTGTATAGGCTTGCAGTATTAACTTTAAAAAAGTACATTATGAAAAACATATTAAAGGATGAGGAATGTGGAATCAGGTAATGAGTTTGGAAGGAGAGAGAAAGAGGAACCAAGGATAGAAAAGGAATAAAAATATGTATTAAAAAATAACAGTAAAATACAGGGAGTTCGGGATTCTGAGGATGTGTAGTAATGTATCAGGCGTTTCTCAAATGTGGCTAGAGGAGGTGCATTTTTAATATGAAGAGGGAGCTTATCCCAAAGTCTAGCATCTTGAACAGAAAAAGAATAGCTAAACAATTATGTGCCATATCTTCGCCTAAAATAATATTTTATTCAAATTTATGACGGTTCATTAGTTCTTTTTTATTAAACATTTGTTATTGAAAATGATGTATTAATTTTATCTCCTTTTGAATATTAAATTTAAAAATTGGAAAACAAACAAAAAACAGACTGGTCAAAAGAAGAGTCGATAATATTTAAGATAAAAATAACAGATTCCAAAATATACATATTTACAATTTCATAAGGGGAAAGCTATCCTTAGTTTGGCAGTTTAGATGTCACACCAGCAAAAAACAAAAAAAATATGTACATTTTATGTACTAGTTTTACTACATTTAGTTTTACTAAATAAAATAAAAAATCTGTGAATTTAAAGACTATTACAACAATTTTTATTTTTATTTGTTCAATATACATTTTTTGAAAACAGTATAAATATATGGGTATATCATATCATTTTTAATAACTAAAACCCATCAAGCCACTTTTTGTGCATAATGCAAAAAACGAAAAAAAAAATTCAACAATATTGAGTACGTCGCTTATATTTTTATCCACATCCGAGCAAATGCAGTATATTATTATAGTTATATGTGTGAAAAAGAAACAGAATACATAAACGAATGTTTTTAACGAGATACTACTATCAAGTAAAAACCCTGAAAGAGGAAATCGAGTGGAAAAAGTAGTATGTGTTAAGTGCTTGGCGCGTTTGCTTACCATTCTTAGGGTCCTAGGTTCGATTATTGACATGGCGTGAAATATTGGTTGAAAAGCATTGATGTATATGTACCCTGTACTCGAATACACTAGGTGAAATACTAAGCACCCGTCTTGTGTTCCATTCAACCTAAGCTCCCGAACGTAACTTGTAGTCAGTAAACGTGAAGCAGCGTAAAAAAGGCGCGATGTACAGCTTTGAATTCACAGTAAACTAGCATAGACAGTTAAGCTAGGGTTTCCTAGGACAGCGGTGCCCGTATCTTAACGGCCGTAGTAAATTGTGATGCGGTGGACAGCCGTCGTAACGGTGACTAGAGAGTGGTTTCCTAGGAAAACGGTGTTAATAACATTCATCAACGTTACGGCCGTTAAGATACGGGCACCGCTGTCCTAGGAAACCCTAGCTTTAGGCTTTTGCAATGTTCTCGCAACAACGCTCATTTTTCGGAACGTAATTTTAAAACATCGTTCTATGAAGCATCATCTCTGTTTAATTACACCTAAGTGTTTTTAAGGCGATTCTACACTGCAATAGTTAATTTTCATCGCTGACCATTTGACATGAGGCGGACAAATTTTTATTTGGGTATCCCTTAATCCGGTCCTGTTTTATTACAAATAATATTAGGGCCATAAAGGCACCGTTGAGAAAAATAGAAGGGTTTAAAGAAATGACTAAAAACATCACGTAGAGAGACTTAATTCATTTCTCCCCCTTTTTAGTTCGTGGTTTGCATTCAATGCGATGATCACCATCATTCTTCTACGGATTTTCACTATATTGAAAACTTGAAGTGTAATAAAATAAGCTTTTTAATTATATTTATTTAATAAAATAATATATAATTATAAAGGTACATATGTTATAGCTTCAGTTTTGATATATATGTATTTAAATGTATTATTATGTTTTTGTTTTAAAAGTTGTTCCTCTTCAAAAAAGAGACAAGCTTTCGTGCTTTGAGAGGAACTTACACGGAATTATTATTAAAATGAATATCATTAGAATGCATATAATTTCAAAAAAATAGATTTTTTCATTTTTTCAAAAAGGAAATATCACATTTTACGAATACCGATAAAAATATATTAAATGGATTTACAATAATTAATTGTATTTTCGAAATCAATATGGATATTTTAGTGAAATGTTTTTATGAATAACTTTAAAAAGAAAAATACGTCCCTATAAAAACGCGACTTATTTTGAATTGCTAGTCGTGACGTCAAGATTCATGACGATGTTCGTATTGTATTAGCAATTTTGATTCTATTCTGAGCCTGGGCAGATGGATTACAGTTATTTGTAAAAAAAAGAACAAGAACCCATGACGAGTATTTTTAAGCTAAACCATCATGTAAAAGATGACGAAGATGCGCTGCATTTGGTATTCTAACACAGTGCCATATGCATCACTAAGCGGGAAGTAATAATGTCAATTTTTATAGAAATTATCCCTTGTAGCTTGAGCAATCATGAAACTGGCCCCGATTAAAATGAGAAGTTGAGAGAGTTATCTTCTATCTATAAAGTAACATTTAATTTTGTGTACGAACATGTGTATTTTTTTATGAAAATTTGAAGCGTCTTCGTCGGTTGCCGTAATTAAAAATGTTGTAAAGCAAATTTGATTTTTCACACTGATTATTCTTTTTTAGTTTATTATTGAAAACAACTCTGTTAATTTCCCATTGCAATACGGGCCATTGTATTATGTAGTTACCACTTTTAAAGTATCTAAATAAATAAGTCTTCATTTATTGAATAAACGTATCCCTTATAAAAACACAGGTATTGAACATCGAAATCTTTTTTTATTTATTCAGCGATCTTAAAAATTTTATTTGAAGTAAACCTGCAATATTGAATGCACTTTAGAGGAATTAAATATTAACGAAATAAGGTTCTTTGAGAAGAGAGTGGAGAAGTCTTGAAAGTTACAGCGAAGAACTGAAATGATTCCGTTAACTTGATACCAGCGGAAATAATGGAATTACAACCAAATGATTCAAGCCGCTTTGAACTGAATTAAGAATTGTTTTACGTGAGTACTGATTAAGGAATATAATAATTAGATTTTATTAACTCGGGACGAATAACTTTGAGAAGGATTTTCGCGAACCGCACAAACAGACTGGAGTAATACGTATTATAAATATATCATTAAAATAGCAATGCTTTGTTAAGCCATTTATAAAAAAATAATTTACTAACCTGGAAATAAATGAGAATATCAAATGAATTCAGACTATCGCCGAAGTCACCAAAGCTTGTTAGATATAATGTATTATTAGTCTAAAAATATACATCGGACATCGCATGCCTACGTGAGAGGTGGGAACATAAAACAACAAAATGATTAATCAGTAAAAAAGAACAACACACCTTGATAGAAGATCTTAACAACTAAATATCTAATTTGTTGACATCGTAGTTTTAAATTGCTACCCCTGATATTACGAG
The DNA here is from genome assembly GCF_059751315.1 of Micrasema longulum. Taxonomy (NCBI): domain Eukaryota; kingdom Metazoa; phylum Arthropoda; class Insecta; order Trichoptera; family Brachycentridae; genus Micrasema; species Micrasema longulum. The sequence continues at coordinate 426,297 of NW_028278280.1, forward strand.
CGTCAAATTCCTGGACAGATATAGACCACAGCATAAACAAACGAAAGCTAAAACCGGAAGAAATGATACAAAAAATGGATCTTTTGACTACGTGTCATCATTATGAACAAAAACAGGGCTTGCATTGAAAAGAATAGTAAAAAGTATTTTACAAACAGGGTGGCGCAAAAGTTGTCACCCGATGTTCTTTGGCTGTATTTTTTTTTATGAATGAAAAATGGGTTCGTTTTTAAATTCGTTTATTTGATTTCTTAATTTTTTTTTGCATTAAGTTGAGAAAATGATATCGGCCACTGCCAGAATCGATGACCATGCGGGCCCGATTTATGGCATTTTCCACCACTCTTTTTAGAGTTTCCGGCGATAGGTTCACAGATTCTTGACGGATAGTCTCTTTGAGAGCTTTGAGAGTTTGAAACTTGTTGACATAGACCCCCACAAAAAGAAGACTGGAACGTTTAAATCGGGAGATCTTGCCGGCCAGTGCAAATCACCAAAACGAGAGATTAGGCTACCTGGAAATGCAGCCCTCAGAATATTGGTTGTGGCTCATGCAATATGCGCTATTGCTCCATCTTGTTGGAACCACATGTTCTCCAATCCCAATTAATCCAATTGAAGAAGGAGAAAGACGTTGGGCATGGCTCTGTAGCGCTCGCCGTCAACAGTAATCGTGTGGCCCACGGCGTTTTCGAAAAAAATAGGCCCGATGACGCCTCGAGCGTAAACACTACATCATGCAGTAGTTTTGAGGGAGTGTAATGGCTCTTCGTGGGTAATATGCGTATTTTCAATGCCCCAGAAGCGATAATTCTCCTTATTCACATATTCACCGAGATGGGAATGGGCCTCGTTGCTCATAATGGATATCGGTAAAAAGTTATCTTCCTCGTGGTCGAGATTAAAGATGGCTTAAGCGTAGGTAACACGCGCTTGGCAGTCAACGACGCACTGTTTGCACTTTGTAAGGGATTATCATTAAGTCTTTTTTTAAAATTCTCTGTAAAAACCGCCTCTTGATACCCAATTGCGTGGTACGTCGTGTGATCGATACTCCGGGATCCTCTACGACATTTTCAGCCACAGCCGCGATATTCTAAGCAGAATAGCTGTTCCGGGACCCTCTAGACCTGGCAGCATCTTGTGTTGTCTCATACTCTTCTAGGCGAGCGGCTAAACGCCGTACTGTTTGCCCAGTTGGTGTCAAACGACCGGGAAATCTGCGCCTAAATTCTCGCTGCAACAACAACACCGACGATTTTTCCGCAAAAAAATCAAAACGATTTTTCTGCGTTCTTGAAGAGTATAGCGCTTCATGTCTTGTTGACGTGTATTTTGTATCTGTTACTTCACAAACATCAAAGCAGAACTGACATTTGCCGTCATTTGCAAAAATTATGGCATCTTTCGATAGGGTGAGGACTTTTTCGCCACCTTGTGTAACTGATGTTATGGCGTTTAAATGTTTTAAAAAACATTTATATGTTTTTTTTTAACTTGTCATATTTTGTATTATGTTTAAAAATATTTACCTAGTCAATATCTTGTCTTCATGGTACAAATAAATGATAAAGGTAAAATTATTTCCACATCCTATGCATTATGCATTTGATAGATATATATAATATATATTTAGGATATCAGAAGAAAAATATAACTTAATACATACACTATTTGTTGCTTAGCGACTAACTCCTAAAAATATGCTGGGGCGGGGTGATATCAAGGCATTTGAAATTAAAAATCGTTTTCAAACAACAAAATGCTTTTAATTACTCATTAATTTTCTTCATCCATCGATACATCCCTAATAAACACCTCTCCCATTTAAGCAAATTAGATTTTCCAATTCCTTTTACGCCCTTGGAAGCGTTAATTATTTTTTGTTACGAATTTGAATAGCGCACTCCGACAATGGATCCACCCCTATCGGGGACGGAGGAGGGGGTTGGCGGAACGTACCTTTATAACAAAATAATTTGTTGCTTTTCAATGGCGGTCACTTCAGGCGGAGAACAAAAGGCACCATGTAATGAAGAATAAGGAATGAGATGCCATTGGGGAGATTCGAGTGACGAAAGAGGGAACTATTGTTTCTTGAATGTAACCAGGGCGAGAATTTCTTGGATAAAGCACCCTGAAGAAAGTGCGTTTTGTTTGACACTTGCTGACGGCTTTTCCGTGTTGAACATTGTAAATTTTTTTATCACTCTCTTGAAATCATTCGTTCACACGAAATAACGTATTTTTTTCATTGATTTATTTTATCGTATTAGCCATCGGCTTACGTGGTGTAGTGGTTAAGACGCTTGACTTACACGAGAAAGGTTCCGGGTTCAGTTTCCGGTGAGAACACGAAAATTAAAAATCTAATTTTTATCAAGCCTGGGTGTTATGAGCTGTAATTCACAACTGTAATTGGGCTTCCTGGCCTGTTGTAGTGCAAAAATAATGAAATACTGTTGTTGAATGTAAATAAAAAGAGCGTAAAACTTACAGACATTTCTATGACTACCAGTTTAGAGACATATCTGTCTCTTCATCAGGACACCAATTGAACTAACATGCAAATACACTATTAATTCACTTTCACCAGTTGCATAAAAAGTTTTAAAAAACCGTACCATTATTAGCTAACACTGGAGTGCCCTCGGTAAGACTAACAAAAAAGATGAAAAAAAAATTCAAGTAAATAATATTTATGATGAAAAAACCATATTCCAAAAAATATATTGAAAAATATATTAAAAATATATCAAAAGTTTAAGGTTGGCATCTCGTTTTACTAAGACTTGATTATTTTTTTTTAATTTTGTGATAAGTCAATCTTGATAACACCCTAGGGTTGAAATTCAGTTCTCGTGTACAAACATTTAGACAAATTCAAAATATTGTGGAAAAAATGTGGTCAACTAGGAACAGTATCCAGTTTAAAAAAATATATATTTATTAACAATATATATGTTACATTAAATTGAGACGCTAATCCCAACTCTATGGAACCAAAGTCCTGTGTTGAGATGGGGAGAATATATGTACAAGACTTTGATAATAAATATCACCCTATACGAGTATATTGTACAGAACAAAAACATCCAAAAAAATACATGGCATATCAGTTGATAGGTAAAAATAAAAACAGCCTGTTTTAGAACATGTTAACCTAATGAGAAATATCGATACCAAGCATTCCCTACAATATGAATTTACAATTTTACTTGATATTGAACAAATAACTAGCAGTAAAATATTTTTTTTTATTTGTTAATAGACTATCAAACTAAGCCAAAAATTAGATTTTAAAATATTTTTCGTGTCATTTATCAACGCTATGATTTTTTTAAGATTTATAATTTTTAAATTACTCCGCAAGTGACGTCACAAGTTCTAGTCGGTGAGTTCTGCTGATTAGTGAGTTGGCTTCCCGGAAACTGAAAACCAATCACAGTTTTTTATTATTGGATGCATCGGAATAACTTGTGACGCAATTTAAAGTAGTTCGTTTTTCTTAAAATCATTTTTATTATTTTTTCATAAATTTTCGAGATACTTCGAATGCTCAATGTTTATTGCGTGTGAAAAAACATTTTTCATTTAAATAAATCATTCATAGAGCGTCATTCTAGCGAAAACCACTTGAAGGGCGCTGAACAATAAATAAATGTCATACCACGCCTTGCAGCTACAGAGCGCATGGACGATTGGGATTTATTTCCAATTTTCTTTAATCCTGAACTTCATCATTGATATTTTGATCAATTAGGAACACAAACTAATGTTTAAAAAATGGAATAGTTGAACCAAAGTATTGTCTACTTGGCTATTCTACAATATTCTCCATAGTACATTAAAAATAAATCAGAATGCAATTCCATCCAGGGTAAAGTGAGAAAAATGTAAATGGGGAAAAAAGAAAACAAAACAACCGCATTCAACAAGTTCACCCCAAGGGTCAGACGATAATAGGGGTTGTAACCTCTCCAGGCAGGAAGAATGGACAAATATGCTGTTAATCAGGACCCTCTTCCTGCTTCTGGGATCCTGGTAGTAGGAAGTCCATTCCGGCTTTTTACGAGCGCCAGTTCATCGCTCGTTAAGTCCACTTTACGTCCATAATTACCGCGGGTCCGTTAACCATAAAATCCGGAGTAAATAAACGGGAAAGGAAAAATTCGGGGATCCTGCTAAGTAGCCCTGGGTATCCTAGCTGGCTCATAAAAATCTCTGTTAGTGTGTATAAATATAAATGTGTGACTGTAAGGGACTCAGCAGTAGGGGTAGCTGATTAAATAAGCATTAAAAAAATGTATTTTTCGACACAGGATTTCCCAGTGAGGAATAGATTATAAATAAATTATGTATATTTTTATATCAATACAATACTTAATAAATAATAAAACATTCAAAATTATTTCGAGTTTGTCCAAACGTTTGCAGACAAGGACAAGATTTAACCCCCTATTGAGTTATTAAGATTAAATTACGAGTATTACAGAGATGCAGAATATTTAAGAGGAATTTACAGGGCTTATGCCCTACAATTAGTTGGTTTAATTGGCCACTTGACAAAATGTGTAATATCCACCATTCTGCCTTTATTAATTTGATGTACATGTTCCTTCAATTTGTCAAACTATTGATGTTTTAAAGATAAAGAGGTGAAACCTTTAACGAAGCGGGTGAGATTTATCTGACCGAATTATTTCACTTACCTACAATACTAGGCAACGCATGAAAATATTTTTCCATTTTAATGCTTCTTAAACCAGTTGCTTTGAACAACAATATTTTGAGTTCGTTCAAATTTGTGTAGACATAGACTTCAGATTGTTAAGGATTATTAAGAAGAAAAAAAATCACATTACAAAAAAAAGATTAAAGAAATTATTTTTAAAAAAAAGTATGAACAATAATTTGCAATAAAATTTAAACGATGAATGAATTATGTCACAAAAAAATTTGTTATAATTTTCAATGCGATTTATGATTCTAGTTGTAGAAAAACTTTGATTTTTTCCATGTACATACTCGTAGTATTCGCAGGGTTGCCTTTTAGTGTTCTTGGATTCCACGGTTTAAGAAATAATAAATCGCTTGTAATTTGTTAATGGTAACATTCGCGTTGTGGTGTTTCTTACAAATGGAGATCCATTAGTTCTGGGATGATTTACGGATAAGGTTTTCAAGAGTTCTAGTTTGTCTGTACAAATTTTTACTACCGCGATCGTAAAGAGCCGATGTTCTATTTCTATGTTATGTATATCATACCAAAAATACTTCTTTGAAAAATGTATTCATTTATTAAGTATTTATTTATTTATTTACTAACATCCTCATGGCTTTGACATAAACAGAGGCAATAAACAATTTGTTAATTTAAAAATACAATTTAAAATTGGATGTGTGGAATTGGAAAATAGATTGGTGTGACACACGTTTTGTAAATCAGAATCATGTTTCCAATAATCACGTGATCATCGTACCATACGACATTTCTTAGGCATCCAGATGTTTACTAACTGAGATGGATATGTTCTCATCATCACTATGGCTGCATCGTCTGCGTGGCGTGTGATGTTAACTTCCTTATTTCTAATAGTGGTTTTACCACTTTATTCATTTTTATTTGCATTTTTAAAAAAATATTTATTCTGCTTGTGTGTTTTGGGCGTATATATTGTGCTATATTTAGTTATAAAGGTGCTAAACATGCCTCGTTTCTTTGTTGTTCTCAATATGGGTGTATTTTTTTAAATGTAAATATTATTTATATCCCGTATTGATTTGTTGTAGCTCCTGAGAATGTAATTTCATGTATTATACATGTAAAATACTTTGTGCTTTATGTTTAAAAAAAATATTTTTTATAAATGAAAAAAAAACTGTTTTAGTAAAAAAAAATAAGAAAAAAGTTGTATATTCATTTTCATTTATAACGTAGGTATACACAAATAAGACCATGGACCAGTTTCTTTCATGTAATATAATATTGATTATTTTTTAATATTGTATTTCTACTTCGGAATTTTATTTTGACATTGAATTTTTATATTTTCAAATATTTTTTTTTATTATTTCAAATGCGTTTTAAACAAAGAATAATAATTATTTAAATGCTAGAGAAGCTCTTTAGCTCTATAGCATATAAATAACGCGTTCCAAATTTTTGGTTTGGTTTTTAGCTTAACAACAAACAAGTGATGGATGTCGTATTGCTGTAAACTGAAGCTAACTTCGTGGTTGATAATTAAAAATTTGGTTTTTGTCCGTTTGGGCTACTTTATTAGCCAGTGGCGAATTATAACTTTAAGGTTTTAAACCATTTGCGCTTGTCTTATACACATTCTGGCAAAAGGAAAAAGTCAACAGACGTTTGCGATTAAAATTTTGCTAGAATGTGTATGAAAACTATGCAATTGGTTTAAACACATTTGAAATAGTGGAAACGCTTTTTCCACGGTCAATTGATCGAGATACCCTGCATTAATTGTACCAATGCACCATCAGGTTCGGATAAGGTTTTGAAGATGATGATGATAGGATTGTATGGTTAAAAGGTACCGGCATTTTAAAATATGGGAGTTTTTGCGTTTCCCGCTCTGTAAGTAATCTGCATGCATTTGTCTATTTCGTCATTCTAACACGTGTTCTGTTGATGGCTATTTGTGTGACATATTCCCTCATTTGTTAACCTCTCGTAGGCAAAGTGGGGAATAAGACCGGAGAGGCAATTCCCAGCCTGACTTAAAATGCAATGTTTTTCCCACATCCCTCATTCATATGCATGAGGAAAAAACGACGGAATAGGGTAAAGATATCGCCTGTTAAATTGGGTGGAAATTAAGCCAGGTCACCAAAATACTATTTTCAAATAGCATATACATAAATTAATTCAACACATTTGTCATTCAGTCTAACGATATAAAAGCAATTAATTTTTTTTTTTTCGATAAAAAAGGGAAAAAAGAGAACATTCTCTAAGCCTACTCGTAATTATATAGTATAATACCTGTCTTGATTAAAACGAGGTTAAAGGTAGAGAAAAACGGTTTTTATGTAAAACTTAAGAAAAAAGAATAACCTAAATATTTTATTCAAAATTTAAATAAACTCAGCATATCGAAAAACAGTCAGAAACAATGTTAACTCTTAAAAGACTGTGGTAAATAATCCCTTTGCGCGCGGTGATGTAACATCGTGTTACCACTAGTAAAAGACGGAATATTTTAAAGCTCAGACATTAAAAAAAAAAAAACATGGAGAATAGTGCTTAATAATTATTTTTCCATAATTTATAGGTATAGACATATAGTTTAGCCCTGTAATAGCAAAATAAATTAAAAATCACAAATACGCCGCTCATGTTACGCGCGTGTGTTCCCCATCATTGTCATCAACCGACTGAAGACTAAATCTGTTTAAGACGACACAAACCGCAGAACAGCGTCTCTGTCTTCCGTGTCATAACAGGTCATAACTTTTATCATCGTGCTCTGTCTTGTATAATGTATATATATATAGATATGTTGTTGAATTAGCGGACATTCATTCTTCGCATAGCTAGGATAAATATATTTTGTATTTACATATAGCATAGTTATACAAATTTAACTTTCCAAATCGGGTGTGAAAATGTCCATTTGAAGATTACAAAAAATACTAATTAATAATTTTAAAAAAATAAGAGAGATATATCAAGTGTCCTATGTTGACTAGTGTGACATCACAGCCACACAAGAGTTAAGGGTGGGAAAAATAAAAATATTCAAAAGAACAGCGTTTAGATAATATTTTTAGTATTAAATTAAAATACTTAACGTGGCGAAGAAGTTATATTTAATAAAATTCATACAAAGTTTAACTAGGGCTTATTTATATTTTTTACCAGTGACTGCATTTTATCGTCATCAATGTTGTCAGACTGGTGGAAAGCTAAAAAAAATATGTATTCTCAAGTGCAAGCAGGGGTTGTAATAATGAGTTTATTAAGTAAGGAAATAAAAGAGTTTAAATTAAAATAATTTAAGTATAAAGTAAAAATAATGGTATGAATTTAAGTATTGTTTGAATTAGCATAATAAAAACAAATGTAACACTTATGAAGTTTTAAAATAAACTAGCGGACCCGACAGATGTTGACTTGCCCGAACGTTGGCAAAATACTTTTCATTGATGAGTAGGTACCTAGGTACTTGTTTGTGATTGAATTCCAAAACTAAAAATTGTTTATATTGAATTCAAGTAGGTACCTAGGTACTTGTTTATGGTTGAATTCCAAAAAATATTTTTTCAAATATGGCTTTTTTTGCAAACGTCAAACTCCGGTCGTCTCACCAACAAAGGGGTGAACTTAAGTAGGAATACGATTTTTAAAAATGTATTGAATTTAATATTACTTCAGTGTTACCAAAAATCCAATAAAAAGAAATGAATGGGTAGAAATTATAAGGAATTTAAGGAAAGAAGCTGATTGAGATCCACAAAAACAAATGCTAATTGTGAACATTCAAAAACAAACTATTATACATAAAAAAACAACATCTTTCCATTTTTTACAAATGCACTCTCCTCGAATGCAACCATGGTAGATCGATGAATAAAACCTTTATGTTCCTAACTTTTTTTTTTACATATTCGATTGAAGATTTTACGAACACGCACAGCGCAAAGTCTATATTTCTCTGAAAACCGCACGTAAATCGCCGTTTAGGAATACGGTGACATCACACGTACCGAAGAATTATTATATATATATATAAAGATGTATTAGAATTATAGGTTGTTCGGACCAAATCTATATCAACTTATCCGGCTTTCCTATTTCCTAGCGCACTTTACGCAACAATAATTATATGTGTGAGTGCGGGAACAAACATTTTAATATCATCATTTTATTATTTTGTTGAGGAGTGTACGAGGTGTGAAGAATACCTCGTACGAAGGAAGGTTGCGCAACTCCACTAACCTGCTGATGATGAGGCGTGATGAGTGCTTGAATCTGTCGGGTGAAGCTGGCGGTCGTGAGACGCTGGCACAGCTTGTATGGAGCTCTCGGTCTAAAAAGACGCAGGCACAGCTCGCTTGTTGTAAAATTTGTTGAGCACTTCACTCGTTTGGTGTTAGATCAGTACTGATAATAAAATGTTTGTTCGGGCACTCACGCGTAGAATTATTGTTGCGTAGAGTGCGCTAGGAAATGGGAAGGATAGGTAGGTCAATAGTAAAAAAAAACTTAACAAATAAGTTTGATTGATGCATTGTAAAAAAAATATTAGTTATGCAGTTTTATAATAAAAATTTTCAAAAAACTTAATTATTGTCCATATGTTTATAAAATGTGCTTATATAATAATTTTAATGTTTAGTATTCTTTAGTAATATGCATGCTTCCACTTTCCATTATTGTATCCCAACGTTACACAGGGCTCTCGGCCTCATAGAGTTAGGTATACTTTTTTTTTTTTGTAATATAAATCTTTATATAAATCAATAAATAAAAAAATATTTTAATAAAAAAAAAATTCATAAACTTTATTTAGCCTCTAATATTTCTAGGACAAATCTGTGTTAATTCATTTATTTACTAAAATGATTTTACTTACCTAGAAATAAATAAGAGTTTGAAATTAATTAAGCAATTTTACTGGAATGTAATATTAATGAATAATCATTATTATGAATAAAAAATGAAATAATTACCAGGTGGTAGCTGTAAAACATTTTATTGCTATTTAAATAACCTGCAAAAAACAAACCAGATCAGCGAAACAACATATTCTCGGGCTGTTCTGACGAATTTTAGTTGATTCGTCACCTGCATATTTATATTATCTTATTCTGTAAATTGATCATCTGGGGCCGACGGTCAGACGGTGGCTTTCCTCCCCTCTCCACCCGCGCCTCCAAGGAGACTGGCTGTCGCATTATGCATAACTGATGGGATGATTTGGTATGCATGTGATGGCAGGACCCCGGCCCAAGAAGGCCCCGGACGGGACGAGGGCACTCCCATGAAAACAAGAGGATGATTCTACGTATGTCAAGATGGAAACACGATTGATACGCGCTGGAAAATTGTTTAAACGATGCATTAAAATAATAAATGGAAAACGTGAAATAAACATTAAACTACATACATAAAAAAATACATCGTCTTCAAAGAGATAAATGAGACATTATAGTAGGTATGCTACATAAATCAAACGTAATACAATAAACATGCATAAAAGCTTGTAAACTACATAAATCACAACAATAAACAAACATATATGTATACATACGTATTTTTTTACATATTCTTATCAGTGTAGAGAAAATCTAAGCACCTATTTAATAGACATTGAAGCTTGTTTAGTACATAAATCGCGTATAATACAATAAACAGATTTTGAAGCGTGTATAATACATATATCACGTGTAATACCTAGAGTAAACATACATTAAAGCTTGTATACTACACGAATCACGTATAATACATATATGAAATTGACATTAAAACTGTATCCTATAATCGCGATGTTTTTTTGTCTAAAAGACGGCGCGTACTCCACAAATCAAATACATTACTATAGTCGATAGTTCGGCTGACATCTGCGTTGGTGTAAAGACTAAATAAATAATACTGTTTTGTATGCAAAGTAATCATATATCGTATGCCAAACGCACGCATTGTTCCCCTGTTTGGAAAACTCTGAAGGGTCGAAGGCATTTCGCATTTGAATTTGTTTTCATCCCCCGAGAAAACTGGACCGGACGGACGGATGTCAAGCTACCTCCACAGCCCGAGTTCGTGGTGCGAAGTGTAAAGAGGGCAACAACAGAAATATGTTAGGGTGGGGGTGCTTTCATTCCGTTTCAAAAATACTGAAATACTCGACTGGACAAACGCAAGGTATAAAACGGACACGGGTGTCAGGGCTACGTCTATTACAAACTTTGAAAACGGAAGATTTTAATATTTTAATAAGATGTTAATAAAATTTGTATAAAACCACTCACCGACTTATCTGTCTACCGGTTTCGAGACGTAACCCGTCTCTTCGTCAGGACAACAACACTACACCAACATGCAAATATCACTACACACCTTCACCATAGTAGCATAGAAGCATGTGTCTAACCTGCATGTCGATTTTATATTTTTGCAAATCTACTAGAGACTATATTAATTTGATTCAGTGCTGGGGGGCAGCATGAGGGGATCTGACATAAATAATTTTAGTCTTTTTGCATTTATTATAAGACCTTTATCATGCGACCATTTAAGCAAGGAATTGTAGTCTTCTTGTAATTGAATTTTTGCAATAGATGAATGTCTGTGAGAAATTACAAGTGCCGTGTCATCGGCGTAAACATAATGCTTGGCATACTTAAAAAAATTGATGATACGTAGCTAATATATAATAATGGATTTGGTAATGTATCCAAAATAAAACACATTTATTGGATTATAACTCTACTTTATTTTTTATAAAATATACAAAGGGTGTGTGGCGTTGTGCGTGACTGTGCGTGGCTGTGACGCGTTTCGTATTGTTAGGACATTTTCAAACAAACTAACATAAATATTTACAAATTTTCCTTATATACTAAAAATAATTGCTATTTTATGTTTGTGGATTTCTATACATGCTAAAATAAGTAGATTATTAAAATTCAATTAGGGTATACTGAGTATATTAGGGGAATATTTTGGTTATATTGGGGAAAAACCTTCCATTATTTAAAAACATCTGTAAGGGTATGACTTTAAAATTAATGTAATACCACCATTTCACACTTTTCATATGTTTGAACATCCATATTTCTTCAATTCTTCCATTTGTTGATTTTAGAGAAGTTAAAGAGCTGAAACCTTTATTGTTGATTAGAGATTTATCTGAATTATTTCACATTCTCGGCAACCGATGGGGTAAAATCCAGTTTTTGGCTACAAACATTTGGACAAACTTAAATATTTATCTAAGTAAACTCCGAGATACTAAATTTTATCCACAGAATTTATGACTAGATTGACGGTATTAATATTGTATCCATTGGGTATATTTTTCCTTCCAATATTAATTTATTTTGTTTTTGCGATATTAATTATAATATTTATTCAATTTAAACCATTTTGAAATATTAACTAAATTACAAGTAATCTTAATTAAATGGAATCATAATTATTGAATTGTCTTATTGATTTTTAAATAAATATTTTAAACCCTTTGTCGAAACTATTTTTCAAAAGATGCGTTTGAACACCTGAAATATTGAAATTATTGAAGTCTTCGGACCTCCCGTAGCTCCACCCCTGTTGTGTCGGGGACGGGGTGGCGGTCTGCGGTCTGATATGTCGCCTGTCACATTAGGACCTACACTCCGAGGAATATCTGCCAATATCCATTTTTTCGGACACAAAACAAAAACAATATCTTAACCCGACGCGCTTCGGGGGGTGTCGCGACGCGGTGGGATGTGGCGGCAGACATTCAGACCCAGAGGTAATTTAATCATATTTTTATATATTAATGGCCGGTACGTTTATATTGCACAATTGTAATTTAAAATCGGGCGATTTAAAAACACTTTGACACATTTAAGTCTAATATGTAATGTTATATTTTTAAGAATGTTAAAAAAAAAAAAACACTATTTCACCGCAAAAAGTTATGAATAAATGCTAAGCAAGAGGTCACTGATTCGTTTCCTGACATGGTCAACATAAAATATGTTTCATGAGCCGGCTTGCGATCCCGTGACTAGAGCTCACAGACCAGAGGTCTAAGTCTCAAAATTTACTCTACCACTTTGATTCCTATTTTCTAATAGTGAGTTATTTACAACTTGGTGAAAATGCCCCCAAAATTGAAATACTTGGGTAAATTGTAGGAATAAATCGTCACCTCTTGGTCGAATGGTCAGCGCGTTTGCCTACCATGCAAGAGGTCTCCCTCCTTTATTTTTATTTAAAAACAAATAAAGAAGGGGTTTTTTGTCATAACGCATTTTTTTACTACCTTCCAAAACCACCCAATAGAAGATATATTAAGAATAGTAACAGTAAATTAATGTATGGAATTCTTCTAGACACATTTGTTTCAGATTCTTTATATTTTCATAGGGTTTAAAACACGCAATTTACGTTACTTTACCAACGAAGGAACTGGCCCACCTTTTATTTATATATTTATACATCAACGGTTCACAACAGTGCACAATAATCATGTAGTACATAGTATGAAATAATAGAATAATTAAAACTTAACAATTTAGTAAACATATTATATAAAAAATTAAAAAGAAACATAAAATTTCTAAATAAAGATAGCAATAACCATGAGAAAATCTTACGTACTAAATATAAATAAAACACAGTAAAATTGAGAATAACTATAAAATAAAAATAAAATAATTAATTAAACATTAGTACTTAAAAAATAAAAGTTAAAGTTGATTGAGCAATAAAACAAAAATAAAAAAAGTTAAAATTCTAAATAATAATACCTCTATTTAGTGAAATCATCATCAGTTGGTTGGAAGAAGTTGCCATTTGGCAATAAATCCACCAATGTACAATTGAAAATTATGTCTAACATGTTAAATAAAGAAATAAAAAATTACTTATTCCACTTTTGTTGAGATCATAGGTGTTTCAAGGACATCCGGGTTCTTTCTTCAATTTTCAACTATTTGTCTCCAATTTCGAAACCTTTAAATGTCCTCGTGTCGATCGGCCACCTTTCCTTATGCTCTTTTTTCATCTCGTTGGACCATTGTTAAAGTGTTGACTATGCATAATTTTGCTAAAATAAAAACGCTTTCTGTTTCGAACTGAATTGAATTGAAGTTAAATTAATGACTTGTAACTTAACAATGTTTTACTTAATTACTTAATGATTTACTGGTATAAATATAATTAAAAATGGTGGCTTACTTTGCCAGAGTCAATATTTACAATCAAGGAACTTTAAACTGACATGAGAGTTTGCGAAAAGAAAGCTTGTGAATGCTTTGCGCTCCTATTTGTGATATTTTAATTCTTCCGAATAAAGGCGCATATTTGGTTTTACCAATACAATTTTGAATAATAAATAAAGTTCTTAGGCATTCTAAATAAAAAAATTCAACCAACACATGCCGATATTTTATTGTTTTTTGTTTGTAGTTCTGCCTTCCGATTAATTTAAAAAAATACTTTTCTGATTGTGAGCAGTTTTGAACGTTTAATAATGCAGTTTTATTTTGTAGTGTATCTGTGGGTTACAAGTTAACTGCATTTTTTCGAATATATGAAATCTTATTTATTCATTTATAAAAAAGCAACGATATGTAATTAGTATTAATAACTGATGCACAGATAGAAAGCATTAAATTAATTAACAATATTTTGAGTTTGTCCAAATTTTTGAAGACAAGGACTGGACAATAACATATTATAACGGAGATGAAGAACATTTAAGAGAAGGTAATATAAAAGTCTAGGCATTTACAGGGCTTATGACCTGTCATTGGCTGGTTTAAGTGGCCACTTTACACACTGTGTAACACTATGGATAGAAAGGTGAATGTTACACAGTGTGTAAAGTGGCCACTTAAACCAGCCAATGACAGTTCATAAGCCCTGTAAATGCCTAGACTTCTATATTACCTTCTCTTCAATGTTCTTCATCTTTGTTGTAATATGTTAATTAAATTAATTGGCAACATTTTCGGATTTTAAACAGCAGTTGTACATAGTTTCCATCTCAAAAAGTATTTTTTTTATCGCAGGTAAAGTGTGCTCGAATGTTAAATAAGCCAATGTTAGTGCCTATCGGTGAACCAAATAAACCTTCCTTATTCGTTTGTTTTAGAAGAAAAATGAAAATATTTAATTTGAAAAAATCAGCAATACACACATAAGTAAAGATGTTTTAAAAGATTTGAATGAACATTAGACGGCTTTTAATGTGTGCGGGACCACGGCTGCTCTAACTTTCTTACTAGATTCATGAATACAACTCCAGTTTCTTAAATTAAATCCCGAGAACCCATAACATTATGTGTGGACATAGAAATTAACGATAGTTCGGGGGTGAATTAGGATTAATGGGTATGTAAAATATTCGTGTCGGCGCAAATGGTCCACGCGTGTAACGTCTCATTAAAATAAGTCACATCTACGGCGTTGACCATAATCTCCTTCGTTCACTTGGCGGGCTGTTTGGAATTAGTGCGTCCCTGGGGCGGGGGCGCGGGCTGGCGAGGGATGATGGATGCCGAAGGGTAGGAGGTACGAGGCTTCGTGGACCCATAACTCACTGCGTCTCGGGCCCACAGGACCGGTCAAGGAGATCGCGCCGGGCACGTGCCGGGCAGACGTGATGTTGGAACTCGCAAGACGTGGGAATCAAGATCTTGCACTTCGCGAACGGAGATACTGCGTAAACTCACTGCTATAAGATCAAAGACTGTGTACTTTTCAAACAATTTTATCTAGTCCTTATTTCCAAGACTTAAAATAATATTGTGTCGAAACCTTTTTAGACAATAATGAATCGAGCTTTATCTTAGAGAGTTTCAATGTAGAAAATTTCGTGTGAAAAAAAGTGAAACAGTTTGGAAAAATCTCAATCTAAAGTCGGGTTGTGGTCCTGTGGCTAGTGTCTCGGACTCACGGATCAAAGGTCCGTGGTTCGAATCCTTCTCTACCCCAACTTGATGATGATGATTTATAGTATAATTGTATCTTGTAAATTTATTAATGTCTGTAGGCTTTCCAATGAAATAAAATATAAAAATTTGATAAAAAATTAAATTTCAGATCCAATATTTTATTTTATTTCAAGCCTTTAAAACGGAATGTCAAGAAGAAGATACTGAGATTTTTAAAAACTTCTGTTTGTGTTCAATTGAGGGAATGAATATGCCAAAGCTGTTTGCGATATTTGTGTACTGTACAGTAAAGATACGATAAATTATTGACTAATTTATAGTAAAATTTTGAACGACAATACATTATAAAGGCTGTAGTCTGGTAAAACGAACGCAAAATTAGGAAATCAAACGATTTCGTTTTCGGTAAGTGCTGGTCTGAAGGTCATAAAAAAGTCAATAAGATATTGTTTTAAATTGAATATTACAACAAGAATTATCTTCTTTTTTCAGAAAAAGAGAAAACACTTCTATAAAAAAAGGTTTTAACTAAAGTAAAAAAATAAATTTTATTTTTTTAAAGTATTATCGAAGGCATAATTTTAAGTAGGAATAAAGGAAAATGTCACAAAAATGTGTGATTTAAAATGCTTATAATTATTTTTTAAATTTAAAAATTCTAATTTAACTTCGGCTACTTTCATGTTCAATTTATTATCTTTAAATAATTTTTAAAAACTTAGTTCAATACTCAGTCTTTATTGAGATCTCAGATACCTAAGTTTAGTCTTAATTTGAAATGGCGTAATCTGCCGGTCTAAAAGTAATTGTATTTTAGTTACATAAAACTTTAATTTGAACAGAAACACCTTTATAAAATATTGTTCATATCTAATTTATGTTTTTTAAAATTTTTTATTCATGCGCGATTAAAAAAAAACATTCGTTTTAAAATGGCAAAATCGTATGATTTCTTTATTTTGCGTTCGTTTTACCAGACTACAGCCTTAACAATTTTTTTGTTTTTTTTTGCTGTCTCCCCTTTTTCTCTTTATTTGGAAAAAACAGACAACCGAATAGTGTGTGAGTCAAGCGCCTTAACCATTACACCGCGGAGGCCACCAATAGTTAATAGTTATAAGTTAAGTGTTATAATCCATCATAACTAGTCATAGAAAAACTCATCGTCTTTACTTCACCCGTAGGGAGATGTCAGATGATTTAACCAGGTGTCACTAATAGAAACAAACGACTTCTGCTTCATATAGAAAGGCGCAGGAAAAAACTTTTCAAGAACAGTTGGGAGGTCGTCAGAGGTGGCGAAGCGTTTTTCATCCCCACCATCTGCGCTAAATCGTTTTCTAATGATGTCGTCATAACCAACAATACCAAGAGGAGGGTAAATAATACATACTAAACTATTTTTTCCTTTTATTTGGGTAAAACAAAATATTCATTTGCTGCCTTTGTTGCCTGAGAAAGAAATATATGAACATTCATTTAGATTTACTGTGGCAACGCTGGGTTGGATTATTCATTTTTATTTAAATTTATTTCAACAGAGAGGAAAAAATTTTTGAGAAGGCAATGTGGAAGTCTAGGCATTTACAGGGCTTATGACCTGTCATTGGCTGGTTTAAGTGGCCATAGTAGGTGATTTGGTTCAGCCGGATGAATCTCACCCACGTGATAAAGGTTTCAGTTCTTTTACTTCACAAAAGTCAACAGACGGAAGAGTTGAGGAAATGTGGATGTTCAAACATGGGCAGAATGGTGAATGTTACACAGTGTGTAAAGTGGCCACTTAAACCAGCCAATGACAGGTCATAAGCCCTGTAAATGCCTAGACTTCCATATTCCCTTCTCAAAAATTTTTCCCTCTCTGTTGAAATAAATTTAAATATTAACAACTCCCTAGGGAGGAAATCCAGTCAGTCTGCAAGCATTTGGACAGAATCAAACATTGTTGAATTACTACCTGGTTAAAGAAGAAGTATTAAAATTGGAAAATTGTTTTCAGGCGTTGCCTAGTAGGTGATTTGGTTCAGCCGGATGAATCTCACCCACGTGATAAAGGTTTCAGCTCTTTTACTTCACAAAAGTCAACAGATGGAAGAGTTGAGGAAATGTGGATGTTCAAACATGGGCAGAATGGTGAATGTTACACAATGTGTAAAGTGGCCACTTAAACCAGCCAATGACAGGTCATAAGCCTAGACTTCCATATTCCCTTCTCAAAAATTTTTCCCTCTCTCTTGAAATAAATTAAAAAATGAACAACTCCCTAGGGAGGAAATCCAGCCAGTCTGCAAGCATTTGGACATAATCAAACATTGTTGTATTCATTTTGTAATTTATTTGTTTATTACTAAATCATACGATTTTTTTTTTGCAATTTCCGGGAGTAACAAGGAACTAATTTTGGAACAATAATAAGTAAAAATATTTAATAATCTATTTTATTTATTTATTGTATGGCACAAGTGCCTTTTACAATATAACATAAACATAAGTTCTGTTATACAAAAATAAAACAATATTAAAACATAGATAAATAAAAGAAAAATGAAAATAACAAAATAAATATGTCACTAGTATGTCAGCATACAAAACACAAAAAAAATCGGTATTTTACAATCACAAAATGAGTTAACAGCAGATCATAAGCATAAGTAGCCTTTGATTAAATTAATCGTTAATCGTTGCTATAGAACATCATAAGATATTTATAAAGAGATGATTTGCATTCACAGAGATTCGAGTTAAAAATGCCAATATTTTATTTATTTTTATTTATTTATGTATTTCACAGTTTTAAAATGTACAGAGTTTCTTTGTTTCAGGTCCCGACTAGCTAGGAAATTCCTGTGTTTAGGAAGGACCTTATTTTTTACATGTGTTTTTTTTAGCTATTATTTCAATAAATGATGCTTAATAAATTCAAAGAATAATAACAGATAAAAAAATCAATATAAATATAAATTAGAAAACATGCAAGTAATAATAATAAAAATTGAATCATAAAAATAAATTATAAAATATGGCATTTATGGTAAAGAAATGAGCCATAATTATTATAAAATAGAAAACATACTGATAATAATAAAAATTGAAGCATAAATACACATTATAAAATATAACATTAGTAGTAAAGAAATTAAACAAAAATATGAATTGTAAAACATACGGATAATAATAAAAATTGAAGCATAAATACACATTATAATATATACCATTAGTAATAAAGAAATTAAACAAAAATATAAATAGGAAAACATACCGATAATAATAAAAATTGAGGCATAAATATAAATTTGAAAATATATCGTTGGTAATTAAAAATTGAAAAACAAAAATAAATTACAGAATATACCATTTATTATTAGAAAATTAAAGATACGTGTAAATACTAGTATAATAATAAAAATAAAAATAAAATATATGTAAATTAATAAACATAAAAAGTAAAAGTAAAATATACATAAAAACAATAAGGAGATATCTGTCAATTAAAAGCAACACAATTTTTTGTCATGAAAATAATTACAGGATATAAAAAGGTCTACCCCTTATCCACTTGCTCATCTTCTTCTTATAAACATTGAAACTGACAGACGCCTTTATGTCAGGGTCCAACATGTTAAAAAACCTAGGGCCATATGAAAGGTACATTCATTTCAGTAAATATCGATATGAGTTTAAACCGTATCAGTATAAACCGATTAAGACAGCCGTTTATAATCGCGACCCTAACTACAAATTCTCAGAAAAGGAATCTTATTTATCCTGGAATTTTTTTAAATAAAATCGTTCTTATTAAGTTAATGTGATGAGTTTTACGCTTCATGTATTAGTTGAGGGGTAGTGAATTATAGCAGGGTAAATGCAACGTTAAAACGTTTATTTCATGTCAACCTTGCTAGGAATCTAAGTTAAAACCTCAAGCATGGCAAGCAACCGTGCCAACCTCTACTATACCATGCGGATCAATTTCTACTCCATTCCATTTTGTACCAAATGATTTTCATCTGACAGTAGCAAGAAAAAAACAAATCAATAACACTCGCCCGGGATTCTAATTTTATGTCGCACACAAAACGATATTCTACATCAGCCCGGACATAGAGATAACAATTTACTGATAAGGTACATGGATTAATGAAGAGCTTATTTACGCGTATGAATTGAGTTACATAAATAGTAAAAATACATAAAAAACATATTATAAAACATATTTTCCTATAAAAAACAAATTTATTATATAAACCATATTTTATATTAAACATAATAAAATATGCAATAGAGCTCATGACAAATATACTATTATTTACAAGACTCACCAAGTCATTTTGTATGGCTTGTCGGTGAAACACATAATTACACTATTCATCGAATACTAATTTCTGCTAACTAAACTATCAAAAGAGTCAAGAGTCAGAAAAGTTGATGCATGCCACGGATTGGAGATTCTTACTGGATGTCTAAAATAAAATATAAAAAATAAGGAATAATTCAAAAAATATATATTTATAGATGACAACCATGAAGTTATGCATAAATAAATTGTCTATGTTTTTATGAAAGTCTGTATGTGTATGCGCATAGGTGTATGTACGTGTGTGTGTATTTATATGTGTATTTATATGTGTATTTATGTGTATATATATATATATATATATGTGTGTGTGTATATATGTGTATGTCTGTATGTATATGAATCAAAATGTGTATCCGAATAAGTTTATATTTTGTTTGTCTGTGCTCTATATTAATTTGTAAACTATTATAATATATTAAAATGTAAATGCCAAGCTTGGAACGGGGTATGTACCCTTGTTAGCTGGGCAAAGTGAACATGGAATTGTATTTTGATAAAAAGTGTGAATAAATAAATAAATTAATAAAAATCGAGAAAAAAAATGAACAATTAATTTTAAAAAGACACGAACGTTTAATTCATATTTGTTGCATGTCGTTTTTTTCATATTTGAGGGTATTAGAAGCAAATTTAGAAATCGCCACAAAAAACGAAAAATTAGTTATAATATTTTTGTGTGCTCTAGTAATAGTATTGTTCATGCATGTTTCTCATTTATAAATAATTCAATTTTAAATATTTCTTTGCTTTATATTTGGAAGAACTATAAAAATGGGTAAAAACTCTTTTAGAACGGGGAAGCTTTCTCTAGTTAGGCAGTTTAAATGACTCACCAGCAAAAACAAAAAATATGTGTATGTACTTTTACTACTATATGTATATATAATAAAATGTACTGTAATAAAAACGTAACTTTAATCATAAATAAATAAAAGGTGATGTTAAAAACCAAACTTGGTTATCTTCGTTGTAAGTAAAATTGAGAAAATCGTTTTTTGTCTTCGATCGATTCATATAACTATACGAGCATTTGTTACTTTTAAACTTTTTTTCTTAACAAAAATAAAAGAGACGGCTGTGTTTAAACTGAATAATATTATGTAAAACAACATAAACAGTAATATTAACCAAAAATCTCAAAAATGACGGTGACTAGCTATGTTGGCGTCACAGATGTCCTCGAATATGTATTTCATGTTTATTTCAATTTTGATGTACTTACCTATGTAATTAATTTTGTGGTTGATTACAATAAGCATTCTCTTCTCCATTTTCTTTCAGTAGAGAGGACAAAACGTTACATGTAATATTTTTTTAATTTTATTTTTATTTAACATAAAAAGACCAATTAAGTTTTCATAAATCATCCAAAAGATATAAACATTAAATGTGACAAAAAAATAAATGAATAAGAATTTTTAGTGATAAAAGAATAATTGTTGACATTTGCGTTTTCCATGGAGGTAATAAATAAAAATACCGAATGTACACTCCGAGCCATCCACGCACACAAATGAACGCACATATAAAACATACATAAACATATACATTACATGCGGCACATATACATAGCATAAACCACTGAAGATGCACATTCAGCAACCATACTAAATAATCGACCCCATGAAGAAATTTTCCCTACAAATGCAACATGCTGTTAAAAATGTCTACATCAATACCGATTCCATTTTAATTTCTACAGGTACATCTCATTAATGAATTCGAGGTATAATTGTTTTTACAAGTTGGTACATAAAAAAAGGGAATTTAATCTAGTATAGCGAAGATGACAACGGAAACCAATATTTTGTAAAAGATACGGCGAATCAACTATATTATTGAGAATTTTGAAAAGAAAACTTAAATCACATGTAAGGCGCCTTTTTTGTAGTGATTCTAAATTAAAATTGATCAAATATCAAAGATGAATAAATAATTTATTCATTAGTTTTTAATATCAAGGTCAGACCAAATCACAGGCTTAAGAAATACGTTCGGGATAGGACCAGTTGAGAGAGAAAGGGTATCCGTCAGGAGTGTCTGGCAGAAGAAAGATGGGACAAGTTAGAGCCATCAGTCTTAGAGAAAACTTGCGTCAAGCACACCGCGCGTCACGGGAGCGGAGGGAGAACAAACAGGCCAAGACCAACACAAGTCAGTTCTTGATGGGAGTCATTAGTCAACGATTGTTTGTCTTCATGATGATGACAATCTTGCGCCAAACCAAATTCTTGGAGTTTTAAAGATATGGAAATAAAACTCGTCGTGATGTGTAGAAACAATATTTTAAAATATTTGTTTGAAGGAATAAAGAAATCGCTTAGCCTCTATTTCACTTGTCAGAGGGTTGAAAAGAGAGAATATGGGAGGACGTTAAGAAAAATACTCCACAACACTCAAACCAATTGTGAAACAAATCTTTCTTGGATTTAATTTCTTGCAACTGGCGGGAATCTAACCCGCGAAGTCAGTTTCACACTACGATTGTTTTATTTATATTTTTTTAAGTCACTTAAATTGAGTGTAATATGTACGTCTACCAGTTTCGAGATTACATAATCATTTTTAAGAATCATACTTACTTAAAATTACACGCATTCTTAATTTTATCATCGTCGTTCTCTTTCCGAACCTGATCGTGCATATGGCACTGCATTGTAATAAAAAAAAGTAATAAAATATAAATAATCATAAACATAAAATAATGAATAAGTCACTCAGATACCAACATAATATTAAAATTCCTAAATTCCGTACAAGTCATGGTCAAAATAGCTTTGTATTCAAAGGTGTAAAAAATTATAATAATTTTCCTAATGAACTAAAAACTAATAAAAATAATATATCAATAAATAAATTTTAAGTTAATTTAAAGAATTTTTTTTAACTCGCGTAAGAACAAAATTAAATTTCAATTAGTGTGAATGTATTATTGTTTTATGTTTTTTCTTTATATATCCTATGTTTTTCTTTTTCTTTTCATGTGCTCGTATTTAAAATTATATAAACTCTTAAAAATAAACAACTAAAACAGTGTAAGTTGCTCTCCAAGCACAAGATTTAGTCTCTTTTTTGGAGAGTAACAGTGATAACATTTACTAGATGCGTAAAAGTAGGTATGTTTAGAATTTTATAAAAACATGTGCTTTTTATTAAATTTATGAAGAAAAAAAAAAAGAGTTTCCCACACTCATAACAATAGATAAAAAACTAAGGGCTCCCTGATCGTTCCCCGAATTACAAATTACTTCGGAGAGAGAACATTAAATTGCGTTATTTCAAGGTTGTTCAATGATCTACCACAAACCATCATTAACATGAAAGATCTTCAAATGAAATAAAAAGAAATGAAAAAATATCTTTTGAATTCTTTAAAGTGCATGTTTATAAATGAATTTCAGTAATATAAATAAAATAATGTAAAATAAACCTGTCTAAAATACAAAATGTGTCCGACCGAAAAATCTTAAGACTTAGTGGGTAACAAACTTTAATATGTATTTTAAATTATTAAATAAACGCTGCTCTGCAGCACTGAAACTGGAAATGATAAATAATAAAAGGAAAGTTAAAATCGTATAACAGATAGAGTTTTTCTACCGACATTTCTTGGTGGAAGTGCATTTTAATTAAAATAATCAAATTACATACGACTAAATCTGATCACCAGTGAAAATTAAAATTGGAGATTCTTACTGGATGTCGAAAATAAAATATGAAAACAAAAGAATATTAAAAAAAAAATATTCATAGATGGCAATCATGAATTTTCGCACTATAAATAAATTGTCTATGTTTTTTGAATGTATGTATGTATGTGTATGGGTGGGTGTACGTGTATGTATGTACATGTGTATATATGTGTGTGTATAAATAAATGTGTATATATGTGTATGTGTGTATGTATATGTATCAAAATGTGTAAACTAGCAAGTTTATATTTTATTAGTTTGTGCGCTCTATTAATTTGTTAACTATTATTATTTATTAGAATGTAGTTGCCTAGCTTGGAACGGGGTATGTACCCTTGTTAGCTGGGCAAAGTGAACGTAAAATTGTATTTTTGATAAAATGTGTAAATAAATAAATTTAAAAAAATTAGAACTACGCTGTATACTTTTTTTGATTATTATTATTATTTTATTTTATTTTATTTATTTTTGCAACAAAACAGGCCAAGAAGCTCAATTACAGTGGTGAATTACATCACAAAACACCCAGGCTTAAGAAAAATCTAATTTAGATCTTTGTGTTCTCACCGAGAATCGAACCCAGAACATTCCGTGCGTGAGTCAAGCGTCTTGACCACTACACCACGAAGGCCGCCAATATAAATAAATTGTGTAAAAAACTACTAGCACGTAGTAATGTTTTCGTTTATTTTGCTTTGCACATAAAAATGTCTGCCTTAAAACAGGTTGTACCTAGTTAGGTAGACTACATATAATCCAAAGAAATATTTTACCAAGAAATGTAGTAGATAAATAAACTGTTATGTTTGTTTATGAAGGTGTATTATTACTTTTGTATTATTATTGCAGGGTGTCATACTTTTTTTGTTACATGATGATAAGTCTAAAGCTTCAGATGCCAGTCCTATGAAATATTTCAGCCCGTGGACCATGGAAGGTAACCGCAATGACCATTGGACGGCGAGGCGGATTAATTTTATTTTATTTTTAAAAAATACAAGAAAGAGATAACTAAAAAGAGAGGGAAAGATGATAATATGAATCGCAACAGTTATATTTATTTGTATTCATTTTTATTTATTTGATTAGTTTGTATTTTAATTGCACAATACTCTTTTAAAAGTTAATACAAATAAACCTAGCCCCATTTTAGCAATGAACAAATTATTTAGCCTTATCCCTTTTTAAAAAAAAAACATTTAAGCAACTGTTTTTAAATATTTGTACCACTTACCGACTTTTGTATTTTTACCGGTTTCGCGGGTCTCTGGTTTTCTATGTCTACCAGTTTAGAGGGTCAGTAAGTGGTTATGTACGGATATTTAATAACATTTAGTTAAATATTTGACCACAAAGTTGATGCTTTAAACATTAAAAATAAAAGCAATTTTGCTCAAACAATGAAGACGCTTTCCGTTTTCCTGAGACTTTCTAGGAACTCATTAAACATTTATAATAAAGGTTGTTATGAGTTCCAGTCAGTCTCACCTTAAGATGCCTAAAATCACTTCCACTTCTTGTTCTTTATTGCATTTTAAAAAAATGATTTTACCCAGAAAGCAGTCCGTTTTTCAACTTTTTAATAAAAACAATATTTTGAGTTTGTCCAAATTTATGGAGACGAGGACCGGATTCAACCCCCTTGTTAGCTGTTAATATTATCATATTTCAATAGAGATGCAGAACATTTTATAGAAGGGAATATAGAAATCTAGGCATCTACAAGCTTATGACCGATTAAGAGGAATGCCAAAAATGTTTCGATCATAAAAGGATAAATAAAATAAAGTTACAATATTTTAGATTATTTACAACAAAAAAACATTCGAGTATCAACTCAGCGGTACAATTAAGTACAAGTATAACGAATTAGGTGGATATCAGTATGTATCAACATGAACACAAAATAAACAGATGTTTACCAAGTGAAAACAAATAGTAAATTTAATACTCGTAATTATGTTTCGGTTTGCTTATGAAAGAACTGAAAATACAGCTTAAAGCATAGTAGATATACGGGGTTGATTTATTCTGTTTGTTTAATTTAATACCTGCGTGGAGGGTATTATTAAAGATACTCGCGTATTTAATAAATTTAAATCAGGGGATGTTGTGAAATACCGTTAACGTTTAAAATGGTATTTTCAAAAATCGGGAATAAACTGAATATGTATTAAATATAAAGACCGATTTTTTACGATTCTAATTATGGGCGTTGTGCGAATTTATGTGAACACAGACAGACATATTTTAATAAAGATATCTCCTTTTCGTACTATTCAATAGGAATGTCAACGTTTTTGTCAACATGCCTGAATTAAAGCTTTATTTATATAAATGTTTATTATATTTATATTTTTTTTAATTTTGCCTTACGACGAATATTTGGTGTTTTAGATTTAATTAAACTTTATTTATTTATGACAAAACACATTGTTTTAACTTTACATTACATATTTTATGTAAACGAAATATTACCAATCTGCCAAAGTGCTGGTTTGAGGGGATATAATATATAATGACAAAATAATTCAATTAAAAAGTCGATAAAATAACATCACATATCACGCGTCACACGGGTTGTAAGAACTGTTTTATTCAGGTGTTTTTTAACTACGTGTAAGTTTTGTAAATTTTTTAGTCGTTAAAAAGTGTATTGTAGAACTTCATTGCAGTATACACAAAACTGTTTCTGTTTCTGTTCGTCCTAGGTTGTTCGCAAGTTAATTATTTGACGCTCTTGTATTTTTTGGACGTATATTTTAGTTAAAATTAAATGTAATGTTTGTCTTTACTTTATTCTTTTTCATCTTAAACACCATCTTTACATTTTCTGTGTAAATTAATTTATTTAAATTGATCGTTTTTGTTATTTTATATTAATCTGTAATTCTAGCATACGAATTAAAATTAAGTTTTACTTTAAGTGCTCTTTTCATTGTTCTTTAAAGTAATTCTTGTATTTTTTAACTACATTGTGTACATATTATTAATTCATATACAAAGTGTGGAAGTATAAAAGCACGAGTTACCAGGCAAATCGAAAAAAATCTGAAAAGGTTCGAAGACATGGTGCTTAATTACGCTGGAAGGTTTGGTCTCCTACAGCTTGTTTTGACTATCTTAGAAAATCTTCAAAAGGACGTATGAAATGACTGACATTGACAACAACTTAATGCAGCTTTTGTGATATTTTATACAAATAGATGTCGAAATTGTCTTGCAGCAGAGTAGGCGTATTGAAAATTTAATTTTTAAAAAAGATTTGCCAAGTGTTCACATCAACTCTCACAATACCAACTATCGAATTATAAAAACAAGATTTCATTTATAATTTTCCGTATTAAAAACGAGCACATACAAAACGGAAAGCAGTTGGCGTCACGTGACTTTTACGTCACACGTCTTGCCAGCCAAGTGCGTTTCTAACAAACATCGCATGCAACTAAAATGGAGAAAAAAATAAAATAATATGATAAAAAAGTGAATTTACCCAAAAAAGTACTTAGTCTCTAATTATAGAATAATAAAAAAAATTGTTATTGGTGCAAAAATTAGTAATTTAGAGGGAAAAGATTTTTGAAAAGGGAATATGGAAGTCAGGGCATTTACCGGACAGCATATACCAGGCTCCAAGCATCTCGACACATATGAATCTGCTTAAATTAAGATAGGCTTGACATGTACAGCAAATGTCTGATTCAAGCGTCCCTAAAATACTAATAGCGGACAACCAGCTGGACGGAGATTGGAGGGTAGACTCAGGCTGAGATGGGAGCTTAAAAATACATTTTTTATATTCAGTATCAAGTTGGTATTACTACTACTACGACTACTACTATCACGCCATTTCCTCGTAGGAATGGACCGCCACACACGTCTATCCTGGCATACCTTTGTAGCTTCTTCCACATTCATACATCCTGTCATACATGCCCTTCGGTTCTGCCTACTTTTGACATTACCAGAATTAAGATTTTGGTTTATCTGATCGTGCCACGTCTTCCTTGGTCGTTTTTGTCTCACGTAACCATTTATTTTCGCCATATATACTTGTTTTACAATTTTTTCGTCATCCATTCGTTCTACATAACCAAACCATTTCAGAAACCCTTTCTTAAAATCAATTATACCTTACTCCGATGTACACTCTCACCTGATTTCATAATTCGTAACCCTGTCATACATTGATTTTCCACACATTCGTCTTCGAGATCGTATTTCAACCACGTTCACTCGGCTTTCATCCTTCCTTTGCCAATTCCATGTTTCACTTCCATACATAAGTGTTGGGACTAAAATTCCGTTGTGCACTTCCAGTTTAGCTACAATTACTGAGCTTAGTACGCCGTTCTTTTGGCTGCCCGCATTTACTCTCCTTTCAACATATTTTTCTTCTCTTCTAACTCTTGTAAACATGCTTCCAAGATACACATTTTTTTCTACTTTTCGAGACATTCATTGTTAACATTTAATGTGTTGTCAGTAACCTCACTTCTTTCAAATACTATCACTTTTGAACTACTTTCGTTCATCACCAATTCGCTCTCCAGGCATACATCATACACTCTGGAGACTATATATACAAGTTGGTATTAAAGACAGTATTTTAAATATGTCCAAATGTTTGTAGTCAAATGGTGGATTCCACCCTCTACAGGGCTAATATTTTATATTTATTGCAACCGAAAGGCAAAACATTTTCGAAATTGGAATACGAAAGTCTAAGCAACGCGGCTTAGGAAATTGATTCATTTTCATTATTCCCTTTCCGAATATGATTTTTTTGCTACACGAATATCAGATGACCGGTATTACGATTCAGGTACGTCCCGGGACGATTAAGTATTCCATTGAAAAAAAACTTTTTAAAATGACTATTTCATATCGACCATGTCGGCAAACCAACTCGAGACCTCTTGCATGTTAGCAAAACGCACTGGCCATTTGAATACTGATCGGCAGGTTTACAAAGTTGGACATGTCAAAAGTTGGAGTAATAGTCGTCGTACATGAGAAAATATATATGGATTAGCAGAAAGCGAGATCCATATGCTAAGACAGATGTGTCTCGTTCTGTTCTCTCTGCCTAACCATACGGGATTATGGGATTGGTTAGTTAGTTGATTTTGAATGCATTTTTCATAAATATAAACTAACGTCTCGTCTTGATCAACATAATTGAACAGTTTGATATATTCACATCTACTTTCACATCGTATTCCCGAACGACAAGGCAAATATGACAAAATCGACAATCGCTTACACGGCATTAGCTTCAAATGCTTGTATTTCGATAGTAACTATCTAAACAGGTATTATGACGTAATTGAAGTGAGTAGGAGGGAGTGATTATAAGGGGTAACAGGAGTCGAGCGTGATGCAAGGTAAACTTACGGGGGTAATACGGATAGGGGAAAATATCAATTTAAAGGTATGGAGACATCGAATTATCAGATTCCAACGATGTTTACTTCACTTTATGAGAATTATTTGGAGTTGTGCGTCGATATAATCAAGCACGCGCACTGGTTAATTTAAATAACTTTTATTTTATTAAGGAAGGCCAACAGTAATAAGTAATTTATAAATCAAACATAACATTAATAAAACAAATTGAGTTTTTCTACTGAAATTTCATGGAAAAACGGAATTTTGCTTTCGGACGCGGCCTCGGCTTTCGGAGGAATTACCAACCAGCGGCTTTTGTGATAGTTTTTATAAAATTTATAAACGTATTATTCAAATACGTTTTTACTATAAAACTTCATAAAATTATACATTTTACATCTGTTTCTACTATATAGATTCAAATGAAACTTAAGTTCATACAATTTGTATTACCTTATAGGTAAATGATTTTAATATGAAGTCATTTATTTTCATAATTATATAAAATCATGCATTTGCAACCCTTGTTTGCAATTGTTTATAATAAATAATTTATTTTTTCTCCCCCACCAGTCTGACGATGTTGGTCACGACGAAACCTGGTCACTAGTAAAAATTAAAAACGAAATTAGAAAAAAACTAAATTCGAGTTTTTATTAGAGCGAATAGACAGCAAAAGAACCGCTAAATATATTTGCAATGCGACTGCTGATGGATGCAGAAATAGAGAAATATCGAGAATGACATGGAACGATCAAATCTAACAAATAATTGAAGATGGCCATGTCAAAAGTGCATCGGCGCGCGTTCAAGAGAAGATGTATGAACGTAGAGGAAGCGAGATCAGTGTGCAAAGATAGAGCAATGTGGCGTTCTATCCTCTCTGTCTACCCTTACGGGGAAACGGCGTGAGGGTTTGTTTGTTTGTTTAATTAAAAAAATACACGAAAATTTGATCAGAGGCTTTCTCATTATAACCATGTAAAAAAATACAATAAAAATAAAAATCGCACGCATACGTAACATTAATAATTTTAGCGTAATTGAGAAACACTGCGATTTTGAAAACTAATGGAGTGTCTTGTGCACCACTGGGTGAGGGTGGGGGAGCGATAATGATGATGAGTAAAAAAATGACAATATTGTGAATCTCGGTATCGGCGCAGTATTCTTAAAAGCGGGCCACGAATACTCATGTATGTACGTAAGCTATTTACCGCTAATAAGATACGATGATGTTTACCGTCTTGTTTTCGCGTGTGTGTAACATGTCTAGAGTTTAACTTTAAATTTATCTAATTTCATCCTAAACTTTGTTTCTATCTCGTTGGGGAGACTTCTCCTATACCCGCGAGAAAGAGAGAGGAGAAACATTGCTGTCGACTCTCCTCACTAATAGATAACGCAATGCCTTAAGAATAATCATATTTCAGATACAGAATGTCCCGAATACCAAGGTACTGCTTCCGAGGGCGGATATGCCAGCAACTCACAAGAATGTGTAAACATGACCTCAGTGAAACTTGTTATTTTTTTAACAGAAGGAAGAATCAAAGTTTATGATTTTACTATGAGTGCATAGGATTTTGCACTGATCTCTCGATATTTATTTTGTTACGTGAAGGTAAGAAGATACACTGTATTTTGTAGCTACCCACCGTATTATATGGGAGTGGTTGAACATTTTTTCATTTAAAAAAATATTTATTGAAAAAAAAAATCCTGACAAATAAGTAGTATAATATTACAGAATGGTTGGTACATACATAATTAGTAATAACGTTTCTACCTCGCTTATAGAGTGGAAACTCGTGTTTAGAGAGGGAGTTTGTTTTACATTTATTTGTATACATACAGGGTGTTCTTTAAACCCTGTCACATCCGAAACCACGATGATCAGTATGAGCAAGAAGACATATTGGCACATTAAAATATTTTTTTAGAACGAATTAAATTTAAAAAAATAAAATATCAAAAAAAGCAAATAGTTGCTTACTTTGCAGGGGTGAAACGAGGTGGTGGAAGGGGGGAGCATACTGATCATCATGGTTTTGGATGTGACAAGGTTTAAAGAACACCCTGTATACACGGTTTTCAGGGCCAGACCGTGAAACTTCAGAGGAACATTCCTCACAGTAGGTTTGAAAAAAAATCCTTATAAAATTTTCCAAGAAGTCATATTAAAAAAAAAAGATTTTTTGTTAATAATTTCAAAAAAGAGTAACTCTTTAATTTCTCGTACTAGCATCTCTTCTGCAAACCCCTATCCCTCACCAATAAAAAAAATGAGATAAAAACTTATTTGACCAACAAAGCGATACGCACCAGACGCGGACAAGGGAAGCGGCTGGGTAGGAGAATGGGTAAGGGTTTGTGGAGGGACTGCTCGTCCGAGAAATTAAGGATTTATTGCATTTGGAGATTTAATTTTTTTAAATGACTTTTTCGAAAAAAAATTTTAATAGAGTTTTTTTTAAAGCTTAGCATGAGGAATGTTCCTCTGAAGTTTCGCGGTCTGGTCCTGAAAACCGTGTATAGATATATAGTATATACACACAGATATTTATCCTTTATTTTCATTTTATTTTTATTATCTAAAACAGATTTCTTAAAACTAGATATTATACATACTGTATGGAGTTCAGGCTAGGGTGGGTCTCATGTATTTTTTAAACTTAGATTTAAATATTTAAATATTTGGTATTAATTTTAAGATTTCAGGAAGATTATTAAAGGTTTTTTCCAACATATGAATAAAAGAATAATAATAAATCTTTACTAACAACAATATACAGTAGCATACATGCAAACGTAATAACAAAGGTATACATAGTTAAATGGCGGACTTATTGCCACTATAAATTTGATATATAAAGAAGCAATTGTATGTTATTTTTATTATTATTATTAATGTTACATTATTCATTCAATACGTACCAATTTTATTTAGAAAATTATCTTACTTTTAAAAATATAATCAAATCATCACATTACTTGATTAAAATGCAGTAATTTTGAGTTTGCATCCGTTGTGTAGAGCCCACAATACATAACAAACATAGAAAGGATTGAAAATGTTCAACGAAATTTTTTTAAATACCTAGATTATAAAAACAATAAAACGCTTAGTACTTACAGCCAATCTGCCAAACAAAATGCATTTTTTACCCTTGAAAATAGACGCACTGTATCTGAATTATGCTATTTACATAAATTATTAAATAATAAAGTAGACCCTTTTAACCTACTCTCCAAAATAAATCTCAATGTCCGTTTTCGCGTGACAAGAAATCAGCATTTGTTCCATCTGCCAATCTGTAGCACTAACTATGCACAACACTATTTCCTCGATCGTTCTTACTCTAACTATAATGCTTTTTTTCCATCTATAGATATATTTTACATGCATTTTAATTTTTTTAAATAAATTAAGACTCCTTATTTCTGGCTGCGATACGATCCCACTTACTATCTTATGATGCTCACACTTACACACACCTGAACACTTACTCCTACACTAATACACATAAACACACATCTGCACGTACTCTCATACAAATACACATGAACACAGCCCTTTGTTGTAACACAATTTAATAAAACGAGTTTGTGTGATTCTTATTTAGAAACTTTGCTGGTCTGTCTTTAAACTGTGTTTTTTTTAATGTTACTATATCATTGTCGACTGTTTGTTTCTTTAAAATAAATTTTAAAAAATTAAAAAGGTTTTGAATGTTGGTATAAACATTAAAAAAAAAATTAAACCTCTTACTAAGCTCCTTCCATACCCTCTTCTTTATAAATATTAATAATTTCAAAATATTTTTTACTTGTTCAACGACACACACGCACCCACCCTTATTCACATACACTCGTATGAATACAAACATCGGCGTCGCTCTCATACAATTTTGTAAAATTTATACTTATGCATATTTTTTTTTTATTAATGCATTTTTAATCTTAAAGAGGAGCACATAAAAATAAATTAATATTCGTGGTTTAATAATAAAAATGTATTTACAAGTTGTTTAACACATATTTCCTATATTTATTTATGTGTAAATTTAGGTTCCATATGTTTGTGGCCGCAGATCTCGGAAAATGGTAGATGGATTGACTTAATTTTTTTTACAGAATATTGCATTTTAGCAGAAAAGTGTTTCTTTATACTTTTTATTCGGAAGTTCTAATGGAAACGGAACATTCTAAGCGTGTGGAATATATTTCATTTTTGTAAACCTATATTGTGTAACACTGATAACAAAGTTTTATTTTCATAATAATTTATAATGAAGTGTTACGAAGTGAATGCCGATTCAATTAATAATACTATATTATTTATATTAAAAAACGCACCATAAAAAAACAAAAACAAAACATTAACTTTACATTTGTGGAGCAGTCGATTCAATTTTGGTTTGGGCGAATGAGACAATCCAATTTACGTCTACCCAGCCCCACTATCCATTTATTTATAGCCTTTTTACGATTTACGACTAGTTTAGAATGACTCCAGTATTGAAATATTTGAGTATAATATACGATCGCAGATACTGGAGTAATTTTTTTTTTAAATTGTCTTAAAAACAACTGGTTACATTTATTATTAATTAATGATTTTATTTTATTTATTTACTTATTTACTTATTTATCATTGTATAATTAAAGTAATTTCATAGGGATAGCCGGAGGGCTGACAGTTGTCACAAGGTACTTATTAGCTCGAAAAAAAATATCACAACGATCACAACCTTCGGAAAAATTTTAGTGGAAAAATAAATGCTTCTTTCACGTCGCAACGCAGCGACTGATTGACGTGATTTTTTGCAAAGGGATAGCCGGAGAGCTTACACTATAGTATTTTTTGTGTTTCCTTCACGTTACGACGGAGCAACCGATCAACGTAAATTTTCGAATAAGGATTGCTGGAAAGCTGAGAAGTGTAATAGGCTTCTTTTCATCACGAAAAAAAAAACTGTTTGTGGAAAGACGAATTTTTCTTTTGCGTCACAACGAAACGACCGGTTGACGTGACGTAATTTTTTGCATAGGGATAGTTGAAGAACTGACAACTGTCAGAAGCTTCTATTGATCCCGAAAAAAATATCACTCTTTCGGGAAAATCCTTGGTAACAAAATCAATCAATATTAAAACAGAAGTACGATGCTACGTAGGCCACCATAGACTTACGGATCTTCGTTCTTTTGCATATCGATAGTTGGAGGACCGGAAATCGACAAGGTATATTTTTAATAAGGAAAAATTATATCATTCTATCGGGAAAATGCTTATTGTTTAAACGACAAATCTGTTTTTAACAGTTAAACTAATTTATTGATATAAAGTTGCTTTGTCTGTCTAAATAGAGTAAGTAACCCCGTTCTAAGACAGTAAGAAATATGTTATTTTATTTGTCTAAATCAAAATGCAAAGTACGTTTGAATTTGACTTAATAAACAAAAGTTAATAAGTAAGTGCCTGCTGGTAAACCAACTAAATATACAACTTTTGCTTGTATTAGCATGCACATATGAACAATTTAGATGAAAACTTTTTATTGAAAGCAAAGTGAATTGAATATTTAAATGGAACGTTCATGAGTAGTGAGAATATTTCAAAAACTTTTAATATCAATTCGTTCGATAATTAAAGATATTTTTTTAAGCTGGCTTATTTATACATCCTTTCTTAATTATTATGACAATTACGTATTTGTCTTATATTCTGTTTATTTTAATGTAAATTTTAAATACTAGTTTGTACATTGGATTATGTTTGTAACTATCCTTAATGTTTATTTTATTTTTATTTTATATAATTATTAACTTTTTTTTTACTATTTCCATGCTACATAAATTTCGTAATTTTTTTCTCTATTTCCCTGTCAATAATAACAGCTTAGACACGGGCACAGCATAAAAGGCCATAATAAGTTCGTTTAAATATGTAAACTGTAAATAAATTTGAAATAAATAAATATTTCAGAATTAATTTTTTCTGATCTTTTCATAAAAATTGTCACAATCGTAGAATAAAGACACACGTGGTTTTCTACAACTTTATACGAGAGCGGTCAAATTTTTATTTTTCCTTAAATAAGAGAATATGGAAGTCAAGGCATACACACTGTGTAACATTCACCATAATCTTAATGACCCCGAGGGGGTGAAATCCAGTCTTTTGTCTATGAACATTTGGACAAACTCAAATATTGTAATGAAACCAACTGGTCCAAGAAGAAGTTTTAAAATTGAAAAATTGTTTTCAGGCGTTGCCTAGTATGTGAAATAATTCAGTCAGATGAATCTCTTCGCAACAATAAAGGTTTCAGCTCTTTAACTTCACTAAAATCAACAGATGGAAGAATTGAAGAAATATGGATGTTCAAACATAGGCAAAATTGTGAATGTTACTCAGTGTGTAAAGTGGCCACTTAGCCAATGACAGGTCGTAAGCCTTGTAAATGCCTTGACTTCTATATTCCCTTATTTAAGGTATTCTCCATCCCTGTTGTAATTTGTTAATCTTAATGACCCCCGAGGGGGTGAAATCCAGTCTTTTGTCTATGAACATTTGGACAAACTTAAATATTGCATTAACTTTGTGTTTACTTATTATATTAAAATAAAAAATTAAACTTAAGTATAATAGATTTTAACCACTATTTTTTTTTTGCCGCTGACCGGTTTATATAAAATAATTTTTGTTTTTCGTATTGTTTAATAATACGCACGTTTCCACTATGTTGTATCCCAACTCTACGCAGGGCTCTTGAGTTGGGGATGCGTTATTGTTTAAAAAATAAATAAATATCAAATGTAAAAGAAAGTCAACATCGCGTTTTTCGTACATCTTTTGATCTACAATCACGATCAAATGTATTCCTTTTTACGTTTTTGTACCCACTCTTTCATATTACAGAAAACAATCTATTAAAATTTAATACTAATCCAAAATAGTTATTTTAAGAATTAGACAAACGAAAGAAAATTGTTTGCAATTGATATTAAAACCGGTCCGATTCCTATTCGAGGGATTTCAATAAGGTGGATTTGAATGGAGTTTTCAGAAATTACCTTCTAGGAACGATGTTAACCTTTGACGCTTAAGACTTGTACCTGTACAGAAAGCTGTGGAATATCTGCGTTTGACAACAGACTGTATTTGCTACAATTTTCCTAAACTGAAATGAGTTTTGAAGTTTTGGATACCTTTCTGTATGAGCGACTGCGCGATTACCTGGCTAAATTACTGATCCTTTCGTACGTCAAAAACGAGAGAATTCGTATGTAACTTTTAGAGCATATTAAAATGTACGAAGTAATACTTGGGTACTTCTAAAACCATCAATCAAACGTCAGTTGTTTATAATTCAAAAAACATAATTGGAAATATTACCAATAACATCTCGTTTTTGAGACAACCCAAAATATATCGACTTTATAATTATTTTTAGTTGATTCCACAAAAATATGCCTTTTAAGTAATTTATATTTACAAAGGCTTAAAGGTCTTTATTACTTGGACGCCACTATAAAGTTTTCAAATAGCTGTGAAATATTATTTTGATAATGACTAGAACCACTTACCGGGTAATTCAGAATGGTAGGTAACTAGTAATTATTTCTTCGAGAAACTTAACATTAATTGTATCGTCACTATTTTCCCAGAAGGGCTAACGTTTTACTAATAAGCAAAAATAACTATTTTTAAACAAATATGTGCGAAGGTTTTTACGGTCACTTTTATCAATAAATTACTCAGCTTACCCTGAAGATGGCTCCTGCAATGGTAGCCGAAACGTCGGAACGAATCCAACACACACGGTATCACCCAAAAAAGAAACATCTTTTTAAATTTATTCACATTTCTATTTAAATTTATTTCAACAGAGAGGGAAAAAAAATTGAGATGGGAATATGGAAGTCTAGGTATTTACGGGGCTTATGACCTGTCATTGGCTGGTTTTAGTGGCCACTTTACACATTGTGTAACATTCACAATTCTGCCCATATTTGAACATCCACATTCCCTCAACTCTTCCATCTGTTGACTTTTGCGAAGGAAAAGAGCTGCAACCTTTATCACGTGGGTGAGATTTAGGGAGGAAATCCAGCCAGTCTGCAAGCATTTAAACAACTCAAACATTGTTGTATTCACATTCCTTTTACAAAACAGCACATTAAAAATAAATATGTCTACGCACACAGTGGAGATACGAATACACACGCTTAAAATTAAATAACTAACAGGAAAAAATTGGCAAAATCATCTACGATATTTCTGCTGGTCAAATGGACACACATTCTTATTGCTCAGCATTCAAAAGGGCACACGTTCATATATGTATATATTTTTTTATTTATCACCAATATTTCTTTGGAATTCATTGATTTAATTTTTCGATGTAAAATATTTTAAATGTATTACATTTTTGCCTGTATTTTAAAGATCGAGAACTTTTTCTAAAGCCAAACCAGTTTTAGAGTGTGACGTGTCGTCGCGTTGAACTATATTTTTTATTAAAGTTTAACCGTTATTCAACCCAAAAAGTGCCACAGTACGACAAATTGACTACCGTTTAAATCTGATAATAATGATCAAGTTAACTTAAATGCAGGTACATGTGTAATTAATATTTATATTTTTTTTAAGTTCTATTTATTTTAACAAATAAGTAACATACAAAATTAAATTATTGCTCCCGCAAAGCCGAAGCTTGACTGAGGGTTACATTACATTTTTTTTTCAAATTTACAAAAGGTAAGTACATATTTTAATAACAAATGAAGAATAAAATATATTTACGTGCACACTTAAGTTTCACTTGCTGCTTTTAATTATTTTTCGACTATTTTTTTTAGTGAATTTAGGTTTTGTTCCTCACGATTTTTAGCTGGTATTAAAGTATACAGTTTTGGTACTACACTCCTCATTGCTCTATCTCCATAGTAGTTCTTCTGTCGTGGCACCATCAGCTGCTGTGCCGATACTTGTCGGGTTACGATCTGGTGGGTTACTTTGGATTTAAAACTGCAATCGAGGAAATGATCTGTCACCATCTTATACTGACACTGTTTGATAATTGGCAAAACGTTAACATAATCAAATAATATTTTATTGTTGTATATTGCAGAATGTCACCAAAATGTCACATGTCACCCCTTTTGACATATTTGGACATAAATAAATTATTGTTTAAAGTATATTATTATAAAATAAGTATATTGAAACAAACGCGAGCTATGTTAAAGACGAAATAATACATTTTTGAAGTTTCGTAAGTACTGATAAATTGAACATTAATATCATCATACTTATTTTTTTTTCACGCAATCGAGGGATCTTTTGCAAGGTAAGTAAATACACCAACTAAATTACTAAACTAATTTCTTAAATGTTATTATTTATTATTCATATTTTACTAAATATCAATAATTTATTTTACGTTATTCGTATGCTTAACGTCAAGAGCATGATTGTATTTTGATGTTTCGTGTATGTGTATTACCATACAAATGGAGAGGCCAACATTGGAAAAGCTCAACAATCGAGCGTGTATACATTCGCTCTTTAAAGAGGGTGGACACAGATGAAGGTTAGGGCTGTGGATTGAGCGCACCCCGGGCGACAGGGGCAGGAAGGAGGGAACGTCAATCCAGAGCGGGGAACGTTTAATTACATTCACAAATTAATTTTATAATTTTTGAAATTATTTGATTCGATTAAACAAGATTTATTAAAACCAAAGGTGGTTTTGGATAATGGACGTCAAAAATAATTCAAGAGGAATGAAATATTTCAAATAAATCTCAATTCTCTCCAAGACGCTTTCATTACACGACAGAGTGATTGATACGCTTAAAGTACAATTTAGATGTTTACTTTTCTTACTTCTCTGAATTATTAAATTTTTAATTTGTTATTTTTTTATTGGTTTTGTTTTATGGTTGCATGTATACAATTTTTTTCATAATTTATCTTTCTATTTTTCCTCTGGGTGAAGTAAAAAATGATTATAATTCATGAATTAAATAAATACTCTAGCGAAAACACACCTCTGATATCAATAATACTTTTAGGTGATTAAGTCACAATACGCACTCGGTACGGTGGTTATCCGTGTAATGTATCGTTTACACGTGGACAATATAATAGATAGGACAACGTTGCTTTGTCCCGGCTCTGAATAGTCTAGACTGCGCAGGACAGAACGCTAGAAAAATACGAAAATTCAACAGCAGTTCACACGTTAGCGCTGCGAAAATAAATATACAAAAGAAAAATATTATTTCTTTTATACCAAGATGTATTGGAATTGTTTAAGGGCGAACTGCATAGTAAAAAAAGTATTTATCTGCATACATTTTCGGAAGAATAAATGCGCGGGAGTGACAAGCAGACGTTCAAATCGCTGTTGTCGTAAGGTTCTGCCGTGCCCTGCCCATGTGTTCCTGAGACAATGTCTCGGAACAATGTTCTGTCCTACAAATTGGTGTTTACACGTGGAAATTAGTCGAATCCTGGAAAATAATAATATTAAATACCAAACTCCCTAACCGTTACACCATGACGCAAACATTCAATCCACCCATTTTTAACAAAATAGCAAAGGATCGTTATTTTCACAATAAGAACGTTAAGATGAAAAATATTTTTGCTCTATTTAAAAAAAAAATAAGATGGAACAATGACAGACAACTGGCATAAATATATGGATTACATACGAGATATTATATAGTGTTGCTTGACCCATCACCGGATGAAATATGCTACTAACAATAATTAAATAAAAATAAAGTATAAAAGGTTAAAGCTAGGGTTTCTTAGGATAGCGATGCCCGTATTTTAACTGCCGTAGTAAACGGTGATGCGGTGGACAGCCGTCATAACGGTGACAAGAGAGAGGTTTCCTAGGAAAACAGTGTTGATAACACCGTTAAAAAATAAATCCACTCTCTAGTCACCGTTAGGACGGCTGTCCACCGCATCACCGTTCAATACGGCCGTTATAATACGGGCACCGCTGTCCTAGAAAACCCCTAGCTTCAGGAACTAGCTAAAAAATACAAAAGAATACAACTTTCTATTGGAGAAGAAAGCTTAAGTTCGAATAGAAAATAATAGGAAAATACAATTTTAAAAAAGAAAAATAATAATGGTGGGAAAAAAAAAAAATATGAAAAGCCAAATTACAATATCTGGCTTTTGAACTCTCTTAGTAAATTAAAAAAAATATCTACATAATTTTTTATTTTTAATATTTAAATCAAACACGATACAATTACATTTACTCGTATAGCGTTCAGTTTTACAAAATAAACGCTAAGTCAATGAATAAATACCTATATTCTTCGCATTGTGCTCGAGAACCTTATTGTTTTGCCTGAACATGCAAGAGAGGATAATATTATATCCTGCATTCGAGGAAAAGTGCTCAACTCTGAAGATGTCGGAATTACGCAGTCGTATATTAGAATATAATTGTATGTTGCTAATAAGTGATGTATCATTATTGAAGGGTTTTGTAAAGCCAGGTGAGGTGTATTATATTTCTTCTGATTTCACGACTGGCTATTTGGAAAATTAAACAAAATTAATTAAACATGATGAGTTTTCAGTGTTCATTTAGGTAATTTGTTTATGTAAGTCATTACAAGAAATTACTATGGTGAAATCAGTCGTTTTTGGAAGAAACAGAGGCTTTGCATAAATCTTCAGAAACCGCCTCCATTCAACAGCTGGAGGGTGCTTTAGCAGCAAAAACAGAATCACTCACGCAAAAACACTTACGCATTCACTATTAACCCTCAACTAATAAGACGAACTATATACAGGCTGGCCAAGAAAGCCCTAGGCTCCTTATAGCCTTGTGGGGTCCGAGAGACCCCTACGATGTAATTAATGAATGACCCCGCTGAAGCCTTTCTCCCCAACCCTTAAATAGTCGGCTGGGGTGGATAACTTCCTTTTGTGAGGACGCTATTATTTGTAATATTATTTTTGTATACGGTTTCCACGCTTTGTGCTGCTTATTGCGCAATTACCATTAAGTGCTTTTTGATACATGTACGTAAAAGTATCTCGTTAGCAAATTGTTTTACTGATTGCAAAAATGCTTTTTTAAGTTTTAACTTAAGTTTTATCATTAGATAAGTATATGTATTAAGTTCCTAGGGACTAAGAAAAAAATATTTGGGCATAGATTTAAATAATTTAAAAATCCTTTATGAAGAAAGTTTTCGAAATTGTGTGTTGCCGATAGGTCAGGAGAGCCTTAAACCAAGTTGCATCTTCTTCACACCTACAGGCTCCTGCCGTTTTGGAAAGCATAGAAGAGAATAAGTTCTACCAGTTTTTAATAAAATTGCATCACAAAATGTAAAAAGTACAAAAAAAAATTAGGATTCAGTTTTCATTTATCTCATTATTTTTTAAAATTGTTAAATTTATATTTGTTGTAATTAATATCATTTTTATTATTTTTTATATTCATGTTTATTTTTTTTATTATTATTGGCATATTTTGTAACTCATATTTGAGGGTACTATTTGCAAACCCGGCAAAATCCATCTTTCTTTATTTTGAGCAAATCGCAATAAACTGATACAATACTTAACTTCAACTTTTTTTAAACTTCGATTTTTTATTATAATCAGTAAATATTTTACACGTAAGCATTGGCATGATTATGTCAAGAAACAGGAGTTTAATAATAAATTTAAATTATACATTCCAACTTTACAATACTCAAGTAGAGGTTGCAATGTTTGCAACAAACCCGACAATTTAAAAGTCAAATTATTACAAATAAAGCCGTATTTTTAACTGAGAATGTTATAATTATTGTTAAAAATTGTATTCTGAATAAGTTTTAATTAATATCTCACTTTTTTTAGATGTTGGATTTTGCCGGGTTTGCAAGTAGTAGCCTCATTTATGCTTCGAATTTTATTAGTATATTTTCTAATTTGTATATATTTTTCAATTTTTTATATTATT
The DNA here is from genome assembly GCF_059751315.1 of Micrasema longulum. NCBI lineage: Eukaryota > Metazoa > Arthropoda > Insecta > Trichoptera > Brachycentridae > Micrasema > Micrasema longulum. The sequence continues at coordinate 468,383 of NW_028278280.1, forward strand.
TTAATAGATTTGAATTATTTAAGCATCATTAATGAAAAAACACATGTAACAAAGAAGGCCCTGCCTAATCACATAAAATAGCTAATCGGGACTTGAAACAAATAACCTATGTTGTACATTATAAAATAGTGAAATTGTTATTTAATTATTAGTTTGGTCACAATGATAAAATTCAAGAAATAAATTTGGTAAGCAAAACCTACATACATACCTAGTATTAAACGACAATTAAAATTAATAAAATCCTCAAACAATCTTATCAATTAAATGAAATGCAACATTCAACTTAAATTTATCTAACTTTAAAACGACGATTTAAAAATAATTGCTATTTATGTACTATAATAAATTATATAATACATTTTTTTTTGGCGTTGTTTTGATAAATATACACAAGATTTACTTGATCGATTAAAAATATTAAAATCTAATGTACCGCGTGCATGTTTATAACAACATTATGTAAAAAAAAAACTAATGATGCATTGTTGCCTTATTGAAAAATAAAATGACGCGTTTAATTAATCATGAACGAAAATCTCGGATAAATGATTTATTAAAATTATTATAAATAAATTAAAAGCTTACTTTGTGGTCAAACGTTTGACTAAATGTTATTTAATATTTGTACATAACCGACTTTTCTATATCTACCGGTTTAGAGACGTTCCCGTCCTTTACCAAAGTTGTTAGGCTAAAATATAAAAACAACATGCCATACTTTTAGAAGGCAGCCCTTACATGCACTAATAAGTTTATGATTAGGGTTGCCTACGAAAAACATTGCATGTCGGTTTTATATTTTTGTGCAGCAACTATGGTGAAGGTGTAAATAGGGTTTTGCATATTTATTAGTTTATTTGTTTTATTTATTTAAATGAAGAATACAGCACTACTGCCAATTACAATGTACATATTCTTATGTAATCACAAAAACACATAAAAAAAACACAATAAATTTAATTGGTGTCCTGAAGAAGAGATGGGTACCTCTCGAAACTGGTAGACATGAAAAAGTTGGGAAGTGGTTATATACAAATGTTTAATAACATTTAGTATTTAATATAAAATTAGAAATCAGACATTAATAATAACAAGATGTTCTATTTTAAAGACAGGATTTACATATATTATGTATGTATAAAATATGAATATGTACATGCGAATATACTCGTATATATATATATATATATACGAGTACACACACATATATATATATATGTGTGTGTATGTATGGGTATGAATGCATTACAAGTGCCTCAGTCATTATAGAAAATCACAGTCATGGGTCTTTCTTGATTGTGTCACCATAAACTGTCCTTCTGTCCCTAATAAATGTATAAACAATGTTATTAATAAATAAAAAACATAATACTAATTGTGCCATAAAACTTATCTTTTTAATAAGATATATTTTACTTTTCAATTAAACAAAGTGATACAAGTTATGCATGTCATATATTCTTGAATAATTGTAGTGTGTTTTGCTATAATTTATCCGAAAGTTCCTTAAAAGGAAGCTGGCATTCGACTTAATGGCTTAGGTTTTCTCTTAATTACCTAATAACTCTCGTATGATTTATTATTTGACTAGCAAAATGGCAGAAGAACAGAAGAAGGTGGGTTTCTTTTAAGAATGTCATAATTTACGGCGGTGTAAATGCAAACGCGCGTAATATCTTCCTTTCTTAAACTATTGTAGTCATAATACAAAACCCATAAGAAGCAACACGCGAGGGGCTATTTTGTACGGTGGGCATACTGAAGGGTTATTGCTGCAATATTTGTTATTTGTTTATGGTTGAAAAGATAACAAAGATAACTAAATTTTAAAGTACTCGAACACACAAGAAAAAATAATAAACTAGGCTCTATAACATGGAGTGTTGTGCCAAATAAAATTTCTCTATAAAATATTAAACTCTAAAGTAGATATTATTCTTCTGAATAAAATACAAATAAATGCAGGATTGAGATCACTCAGGCATCGGGACATGTTTAAACTGTCTTTGTTTTCAAGTAATGCTTCACACCACATGCCTATGAACCCCATGTGTTGACAATATAATATATTTATTTATTTATTTTACAGAAACAAACAGTCGACAATGATATAATAACATAAAAAATATACGGTTTAAGGACAGACCAGCGAAGTTTCTAAATGAAAATCATACATATTAAATTGTGGTACAGCAAAAGGGTGTGATTATGTGCATTTGTATGAAAGTAAGTGTTCAGGTGTGTGTAAGTGTGAGCATCATTAAATAGCAAATACACGCTCATCATGATGCTCTCCCAACTTTTGTGCGTACAACTTATTTTTCATTGTTTTGTATACTGTATAAGAAATTAAAAATATTTTTTAAAAAACTTTATATAACAGCGGAGATGAAGAACATTTAAGAAAAGGGAATACAGAAGTCGAGGCATTCACAGGGCTCATGGCCTGTCACTGTCATCTATACATCTATATTCCTTCGATTTCTCCATCTATTGACGTTTGTGAACTAAAAGAGCTGAAACCTTTATTGTTGCGGCTAAGATTCATCTGATTGAATTATTTCACCTACATACTAGGCAACGCCTGAAAAATTAAAAAAAAAAAAATTGAATGAGGTGGATTTATCAACAATGTTTTGAGTGTGTCCACATTTTTATGGACAAGGACTGGATTCAACCCCCTAGGGAGCTGTTAATATTAACATATAACAACAGAGATAAAGAACATTTTTGAGAAGTAAATATAGAAGTCTTGGCATCCACAGAACTTGTGACCTGTTATTGGTGAATGTTAAACAGTGCGAAAAATTAAGAAAAACTCAAAACATTGTTTAAATACAATTCTCTCTTTTTCGTCTAATTCTATATGCTTGGAGATATGCATGCGAAATTGTATCGAAAAATACCTTTAAATTGTTTGTTTTCTAGTACTTATCTGTGTTGAATTACCGTATCAAATAAAATTTAATCCAAAAACCTATGCATTGCTTATTTGCTCATAATTAAAAACACGGCTTCTACCTTCGTTACATTGGATCCATTTTTTGCTTTTCCACCATGCTTTCAATCAGAAATTTTTAATCTTATGTTATTTATTTATTATTTACCAATTAGTTACATAGATTTTTTTCTAATTGAATTTTCCTGTTTTTATGGCTAGTATACGAATAACGGGTCTGTTTACCCCACTACAAAAAAAAGATCATTTTGCTAACGCTGTTTTTAAACAAATAAAATATATAATATCATGTAAATACCAACTTAGAGTCTATCATATTTTACTATTAAACTTCCAGAATGATCTCTTATCTTAACTGTATAGGGCATGTTCCCGCCAATATAACCATTACAGGGCTCTGAATATAGAAGGGTTTAGGGTTACCCCCTCCCCTATGGATGAGTATTGCGGATAGGGGGGGATAAAGTAAAGCTAAGACAAGGAGAGGGTGATCTGAAGGAGCTCCCAAGGTAATCAATTGGATTAAATCCATACTGCATACATTATAAGACTATCCTAATCAAATTTTAATTTCAAGAAATCAATTAATTTTACCTACCATTCATGTAAGTAAAGGTACCTAAGCGTAAGATATTTTATCAATTCTAAGACATTTCAAATAACAGGCACAAAATTTGGCAAATTTTTGAGATTCCTTTTCTCTTTGGATTTTTATAAGTTCACTGCCTATTTTGATGTTTGGAATAATGCACATTTATGGTTTGTGACAAAAAAATATTCTTCAAAATTTTATGTATTTATGTACTTAATACAAAAAAAGTATTTGGAAAAATTGTGTAAGTATTTTATAGCCTTTAATCCTTCAAAAGTACGGAGCACATCGTCTCATTAACTTTTTATGATGGAATATTTAGAAATATTTATATTTTAGAAATCAACGGATGACTTGATGAAAGTATTGATATATGTATAACTCTATCCATTTTTTTCTAATATTTGTGAATATCAGGCGTGAGTTCGAATTTGAGAAAGGTATAGTTTAATAACGGAAGGCTCACTAAGATGGTTTAGTCATATAAAACAAATGGATGACGAAATAATGGTAGGTAAAACGTTACGTAAGACGAGAACAACCAAAAATGACGTGGCATGATCAGATAAACCAAAATCTCAAGTCTGGGGTCATGTCAAAAGCAGGCAACACGGAAAGGTATGTATAAATGTTTATGAAACTAGGAATGCATGTTGGGATAGACGTGGATGGTTTATCCTCTCTGCCTACTCTTACGGAGAAATGGCTTGATTTAAATAGTAATATATTATATGTAAAAGAAAAAGACCATTGCAGCTTTTTTTCTATGTTTTTTAAAAGCTGTTTGTACCTACTGTATTTATAATCTGAAAGACCTTATTATAACAAAAGATCACTAGAATTCATTACATAAGCTTAAGCAAAATATATTTCCAAATACCTTTTTTCTAAATTGTTCTCCTTGTCTATTGTAGAACGTTAAAATATATTGATATCTGACGGTATAAATTAGACTGACCAATAATTTATAAAAATATCAAAAAATCTATCTAAAAGAAAAGCCGGTTTAATATGAAAACGAATTATCAAAAACATCGGGTAATATATTTTCATTAAAAAAGCATCAAGGATTTTACTTTATGGAAAATTCAAGAATATTATAAGAACGCTATAATTTGCATACAGCGCAAGGGAAATGGAAAATTCCGACGTAAATCATACTGCTAAGACATTATTAGAATTGAATAAGCACCCATGTGACAACATCCACGGGGGCTGATCGGGCCCACCTAAGCCCTGCGCCCCCTTCTGAAGCCCCCAGTAATCTACAAGCCGTTATTTCGTTTGGGCCCCTTTAATATCGACAATGGAGGTCTAAGGCGCCACCCTCAGCAATGGGACAAATAAGAAAGCAAAGGATTGCAATAGTCCGACCACAACAAAAGGGATTCTACAGTCTACATACGGTTGATTTTTTTTTAGACTCGATATCTGAAAAATACTTTTTTTGAGTGCTGTTAGTCTTTTGTGAAAAAAATTATGATTTTTAAAGTATTATGATAAAATAATTTCAAAAAATATTTAATATCTTAGGTTTATTTTCACATTATTTAATTTTATTTATTTATTTATTAGACGGACTTATGCAGTCCATTCTAACAATCGGAACATTACAGTTACGATGGTTCATCAATTAAGCTATTCAGCAAATTAAACATAAATATGGAGTCAATGTTATTTCTACGTAGACTTTAGATTTTTAACATTGACTCCAATTCTTCGTAAGTGTAGTCTCCCCTCTCAAGGCCAATCATCCTATTTAATTTAGAGATGCCACGAATATTCGGCTACTATACGGTATTCGGCCTGTTGGTTCTTTTTTAAATATTAGATATTTGGCCAAACACTGAAATTCAAATCATAAAAAAACACACATGTTACTAAAAAATGTATCTACTTAAATCACAATCTATTAGTTTAATGCTTAAAATCTATCTAGTAAGTTGTGATGAATGGAAACACATTCTTTCAGAATTTGTTGGTAGCAAACGATTGCACTTTTTTTCATAATACCTCGCGAGAACACAGCCAGTTTATTTTTTTGACTACAAATTTCATAAAACATATTCCCAAATAGGCGACTTTTGTTAAATGTGCCATGATGTACAATTAACAATGAATTACTAATAAGGACTATTAGTAACACAATGTGACGTAATAATGCACAAATAACGCGTGTCGCGAATCACGACATGATCTACTCGCAAATGAAACAAATACGCCAGCCCCGTCACCCCCGCACGCACTGCGATGAGACAGGTCGTAACCTGTCATACGTAAAATGCAGACATCTTTTGCCTAACGTACGGCCGCCGAATACTCGGCTTGAGTTAACCGAGAGTGTGGCCTAATATTCGGTATTTGGCCAAATCACTCGTGGCATCTTTTATTTATATTTACTAAGGCGAAAGCGCTCGTTGGTAAAATTCAACAAATTGCAGCTAATCCAAGGAGTTTTATTGTTATTTTTAAAAATGATTTTATTAAAATCATTAATTAATGGTATTTTACCAAAAAATATGTACAAAGAACATAAATATAAGTAAAAAATTTAAATAAATCATATTTTTTTAGTATAAAAACATTATTTAAGTACTGATATTACGATGTACGTAAAATAAATGTCTCTGGTTGCGTCTAGTTGTGTGTTCATAGAGAAATAAAGAATTTACACAAAAAAAGTTGATTTTTCACCATTGTTATAAGTTCATAGGTACAAAATGGTCGAAATAGCTTCAAGTCATGGTCAAAATAGTTTTTTCTTCAAAGGTGTCAAAAATTACAATAATCTCCTTAATTAACTGAAAACTATTAAAACAAATATATAAATAAATAAATTCAAAATAAATTTAAAGAAATTTTTTGAACAAGTGTAGAAACTGCTCTCAATTTTAATTACTGTGAATGTATTATTATTTTTTGTTTTTCTTTTTATATCCTGTAAGTTTTTTTTCTTATTTGGTCGTATATTCGAAATTGTATAAAATCTAATAAATAAATAACTGTAACAGTTCAAATCACTCTCCAAGCACAAGAGTTAGTCAACTTTTTTTTGTGAGTTGCACTTATAACATTTACTAGATGTATAAAATAGATTTGTATAGATTTAAAAAAACATCATCCATTTATAAAATATATTGATTAATATTTTTTTCTAAATATATTTTGAATAATCCAAATGTTCGTAGACATACAAATTTCCAAACTGTAGAGTTCATCAAGATTTATTAATAAATGTTTTTAATTGATTTACTTTATTGAAAACTAACATATGGAAGAATTGAAGAAACACGCATGTTTAAATATGAGCAAAATGGCTTTTTATGTTTCACAGTGTGTGAAGCGATCCAATAAAAAAAAATACAAATGCCTAGACTTTTATATAACCGTCTTCAAACTGTTATTTTTATCTGTTGAAATACTCGTAACAATTAAAATGTTAAGATCGTTGCATGCTGGTGTGATTCTTGATCAAATATTTATATTTTCAAAAACTGGTGTATATGGTGGATATATATATGGTGTATGGTGTATACACACCAGTTTTTATTATTTACATTCAAACAAAACTTATATTCTTATAATTGTTATTACCTTATACTTAAATGATTTTAGTTTAAATTCTTTAATTCACATAATTATATAAAATCATGATTTACAACCCCTGCTTGCACTTGTATATAACATAGAAATTTGTTTAGTCTCCCACCAGTCTGACGATGTCGGTCACGACGAAACCCGGTCACTGGTAAAAAAAATATATATATATATATAAAATAATTATAAATAAAAGTGGAATAAAACTATAAAGTATTTTTATTATTATAATTTAAATGCAGTTCCACCAAGAAATTTCAGTAGAAAAACTCAACATATTAAATTTATTTATTGAAATTCTCTTTTGTTTTCACTCAACATGATTCTTTAAGGAAGCATATTAACAATGAAATATTTATGATTTAATTTTTTAGTAGAGCACCTTTTCACAGTCGCTGGTCCCCCACACACGCTCGGATTACCCTTATCTTGGGCGAGTTAAGCCTCTCCTTATGCGTGCCCCTTCCATTGTCTCCGGAGCCTCAACGTCTTGCCTTTTGATCTCTCTTCGCCCACAACTCCACCCATTCTCTCCTCTCGTCTGCGAATGCAGTAAGAAATGATCATCTCGCCGGGAGCACCGCGGTTCCTGTCGTTTTATGATCTTCTATTCACCATAAAAGAGGCTTTGAGATTACTGAACCTATAAATATATTTTTGTAAGGTTTTTCACATTTTAGCAGCAATAACGATTATTCCAATTTATTTAGTATAGTAAAGCTTAATTTAGTATATTATTTACATAGGATTCATTGAATCACTTAAAGATCAATAAATTACAACTATATAATAGAATTCAACAATTAGTAAATTAAAATCAACAAACTATAATCAATAAACACGAATATTTGCCAAGCTGTCTAGTCCCGCAAATATTTCTCGACCCTATGGTAGAGTGGTCCTTAAATCAGGTTTAAAAAAATAAAAACTTAATTTTCTCCGAGGCACCCTGTTATGTTAATCTACTCTTTTGTAATTTTGAAACATGATTTTAGGGGATGCTACCACTGCATTGTGAAATAAAATAATAAAAAAATCTTACCGCATACAACTGTGAAATTATTGAAACAGAAAATCATATTTAAAACTTTTATAGCTGCGATGTCACATGAGTCTACATAGAATTCAAAACTTGATGTAAGTCTCATATTTTTATAAGTAGTAAAGTTGTATTTTCTTATAGCCTTTAACACATGATTTTTTTAATACATTATGGAAAAAAGACTATTAAGCAGTATACATATCGTTCTGATCGTAGAACAACTACTGATGCGCGAAATATGCAACTTTGATTTTTTTTTATTAATTTGATCTTTAAAAGGTTTTTTATTTCAAGTTTAAAACTAATATATAGTATAAAAGTGACCCAAGTATCAAATGATATACTTTTGTACTTGTAAAGTTATTACATAAAGTGTCAAAAAAAAATTTAACCGCTAGTATGTAAAGTTGAAAAAAATTACACGCGTCGTTGTTCTACGATCATGAAGTTTTTTTTTTCAATACAAAAAAAATAATAACACTAACAAAATAAAATTTTATTCAATAAATTCAATTCGGATTTTATTTGAATGAGAAAGTCTGTTTAAAATACGTCTAAAAATTCTGAGAAATCAAACAAAAACTGAACGAGTTCGGCAATGGAAATCATCAAACATTCCATTAGTTTAAACAGGAAATTGTTTTCAAAAACACACGCGGAGTAAAATTATCAAAAGGAATATTCGTAAAGTCGGCCATATTTAGATATTTGCCCAGTAGAAGTGTAGGTCGAAACCAAAACACATTAGCGAAGTATTGGATGTAATTTCCGTACTCGTTCGGTACGTGATGTATAACTAAAGGTTACATACATTATTTACATCCGCTCGCGAGATGAGAAGTCGCCGGCATTTTAGCAAAGAGCATTTATATTTCATTCGTGTGTACCCCTAGATATGATGTTATCTGTGATCGCTTTTACTGCGGGGAGGAGGGCTCCTCGGGCGCCTACAGGGAGACTGCCAGTTAACTAATGAGCGTCGATCTAATATGTGGGTTTGTCTAATATTTTGGACATTACTTGAACTCTTTAAATACTGTGCTGACGATTCCCTCTAGAGGCGGTGCTGTACCCTAGTGTTAAAAAGTATATTCTGAAATACAAATATTTTAAAACAAAAAATAAAACTTGCTTATAATGTTTAACTCGTCCGTTTCTGTTATGCAACTGGCGATACAAATTGCACTTAATTAACTAATACCACAGAAACTTCTACTGCAATTTCGTAATATAATATTACGACGAAATGTTTAGTTATCTCCAAGAAAACCTTTAAAAATAAGAAGAAAAAAAATATCAAGCATTTAGGTGTGTTCGATAATTTGAAATGAAATATTTTGTCCATCATGATCTCCGAAAACAATTAAATATCGAAAACCTTGATATAAATATATAAAACATAAATTTGAGAGAGAAAAATGTAATCCTTTTGAATCACAGAACAAGACACAAATATTTTAAATAAGATAAAAAAGCACAGTTATTATCAGGCAATCATTTCCTAACCTCAAGTTGCCTAAGTTTCAACTAAGGTAACCTCCGGTTACTTACCACACATTGACCTCAGGGAGTTTTTTCCTACACTATGCGAAAGGTTAAATACCTATTTTATTTTAAATTAAAATGTCGTTTTCTGTCAAAAAATGTTGTATCTTAACCTTTTTAGAAGCGTAACGTAGTAACGAGTAAAGTTCCTTTGAAACGACGGCGACGATATGTAAAAAAACACTAATTTAAAATTCACGAATAACACGCGTCAGATATTTTGCAGGTGTCGAGTTGAAAGTTAAGAAAGATCCTGAGAAGACAACTTGGCCTGTATTTAATGCGTGTATGATCTTACCGATAGCATCTCCCCTTCTAGGCCGGAAGAACTCCGAAAAGTTTAATTTCATTTTGATGGCTGGATGATTAGAATCATGCAAAATATCACCCCAAGTTACGTACATGTACTCAGGAAATGCTCTACCTGTCCTGGTAAAATACAAACATACGAATATGTGGGTGGTTATGTTATATTAAAAAGGAGATACATTCAAGTTTACCTGTTTTCCTGCTTTGCAAAGGTGTATTCAATTTTAAAAATATTTTATTAGGAATAACAACAAAAATTACACAAATTTTTAAAAAAGTATCAAAAATAGTACATTCTTTTAGATTAAGTTTTTCAAAAAATAAATATAAAAGTGCACCATGTTTCATACTAAGAAAGAAAAAAAATAACAAGATAAAAATAAAAATATATTTTTTTAACCCGCTTAATTAATGGTTCAATCCCCCTTTTAGAATCTTTCCAAGTTGTATTATATTTTTTAAACATTTCTTTCAGTGAATTTTATTATTATTTATTTTATTCGCCAACTTTAAACTTAAAACAAAGAGTTGTCTTTTACTCAACATCGTGTTGAACATACGATGAACTTTATAGATATTCATTTATTAATAATATATGTATAATCCTACACCAAACACACTCGTAAGAGCTTGCCGCTTTTTATGTGATGTTTTTTTTTTTAAAGTAGGATATATTATTTAATTCATGGGCACTATCTAGTTGTTAGACACTCTTAAACCTTAATGAAAAAAATAAAATTGATATTTGATTCATAGATACACTTTTTGTGATAAATATAATAGATGTCTACCGTCAGAGTGTGGCATAATCGTTACATGGAAAGTTTTATTGCCGACTACTGCAGTGCCAATTTAGAATTCAATGGTATTAGTTATGTTTTTTGTAAGGAACGGGGCAAAGTTTTCTGCTGTGATCCTCTAAATCAGAATTCTAAGTATTTATTTTAAACAATATTTGAGGTAAATTGTAGAAAATTAAATTATTTTACTACTTTTGTTCAAATCTAGAACTTGGGCATGGTGCCGAATATGTGTTAATAAAATAATTCGCTTGGTACATCATTTAATTTGTCGAGTTAGTTTATCGGATTTAGGTGCCGATATTTTTTTTCAAATTTTGTACAGAAATTGTTATCCGAGCATTAAAAATATATTCATTAAAGTTGTTTGAACTGCTTTTGATATAAAAACCTTATTTTTTTTAAATATCATAAACGTATCTATAGCATGATGTAAGAACTTATATTTACACATAAATTATTAATTAAAAATACTTAATACACTTCCACTTATTTGTTTGACCAATTAGCGCTTTCGTCCTCTAATTTCGGTACATTTAAAAATAGGTTGAAAGATATACATTACGCAATATTTCAATGGAACAGAGTGGAACAAATTATTAAAACGTGTATTAGCGGTGTACTGTAAGAGAGGATTCTAATATATGAAAACATTAATTGTTTTATTACAATGTACAGAGTCCATTCCAAATTCCATCAAGAATTGTAAATAAATCATTAAAATCAAATAAGTACATATATCAATATATCACCTCTTAACTTTTATGATATCTATCTGCAGCAGACATCAGTGCACATGCCACTGCATTTGTACAACTAATAAAACGTTTATCTATCTTATGTTACTTGAAGGTAAGGTGATTAGTCTCATGCTTCAGATGCAAGTCCAGGGACAGAGAAATATTACAGGGTAAAATTACGTCGACGTTTCCTGGAATCAAACCCGAGAGTGTCGAACAAATTATTTCACTTTTATGTGACAAATGATCGGAAAAACAAAATACAGTGTTCTGTGCAATACTAGACGCTGAAAGGCGCAAATGGTTGTATACTGGAGAGTAGAATTAATTATAATATTGTACAATATATTTTCTAAGTTAGTGATCAATAGCAGGCAGAGTTTCTGAAGACGTTGATTCTTCAGGACTGAACTTCTGTATTAGCATATTTCATCAAAGCAGATCAGCCCTCAAAGACACTTGACCAAAATTGAGTTATCTTCGCCAAGGAGGGGCAGAGATCTCTTCTTCCCGTGACGTCACAATCTGACAGCTCTCAAGTTATTCTGGAGAGCTTTCGGAATAATTTGGACTTGAATTTGTTGCCTAATTTAGTGGATTCGCGAATAAGATATAAGAACGGATTACACATTTATTTCAATAAAATATTTGCTAGTTACACGAGTATATTACAGTGCCAGTGGCGGGAGACATTGTTGATGGCGGTAATTTTGTATTTGTAGATTATGTAAAAACGGTGTTAAAAAACTTTGTCGGATGTCTTTAACAAACGAATTTTAACAAAGTTCTATCCAAACGCGGTTATTTAGAAAGAGCTGTCAGAAATTTGTTACACTCTCAGTACCGTTAAAGTACGACTTTTTTATCAACAAAAATCTTCAGTATAGTTTTATAAATACTGAATGAGCAAACTCTACGATAACGTTTTGACCAATCGTAATTTTTAATAGTAAATATTAGTATTTAACCACACACCTACTTTTTATGTCTATCGGTTTCCAGATGTACCCGTCTACTCATCAGGATACTCACTACACCAACATGCAAATACCAAAACACACTTTTACCTTAATCGTCACCGTAGTATACATAGTATTTATGAAAAAATATGTAAATTACATGCACAGTTAAAGGGGATGCAAACACCACCATGCCCGAACATGCATTCATATTTTGTTTATAACTACATCTGTAGCTGGCAGTGGCGAGCGGTGAGTTTTTAGATTGGTAAGCTGCAAAAGTTTTGATAAAATGACTATAGCGGTAGTATGGCACATAAAAAAGGTGTTTATATTTGACTGATAAACTTTAATACATGGTTTCAGTCAAAATATTTTCCAATTTGACACAAACATTTCATTAACAAAAAAATGGTTTAAAAAAACGTAATTGCAAAAAAAATGGAACCCTCGAGGACTCGAACCCCAACCTTGATCGTTAGAAAACAACGACCTATCCGCACGGCTATTTCATGTACTAGTCCAGCCGTCGGAAAAGTGTTTTGTAAAATTGTTTATTCATTAGCGTACCGATAATTTTCGCTAAATTGTGACTATCATTACTTGTCTTGAAGAAAAACACTATTTCTTAGTAAATAATGATAAGTTCTAAATTATTTCAAAGTTTTCCTCACCGAGAACGATAGTTCACTAATCATTGCCTATTTAGAATTCTTTCATCGATTTTTATATCACTTTAATATTCACAAAACTGTGTAAGTTTTACATTTTACTATTCTTTATGTATAATTTACTCTTGACACTATTCAAATTAAATTTACTAGTAACGTTTTTATCATAACTAAAACACTATTTTTAAAGTTTAAATAGATGCTGAAAAAAAACCTATAATCAATTATAGGTTTTTGTCTGTCATCGTCCGTTAAAAACATTTTTTTCGTTTAGTGAATCTTTGTTTTTGAAAACTTTTTAAAGTATTCACACTAATACTAAGGATTAAAATGTCAATTCATGATATTATTTATTTTACAACAAATTAACTTTCAAACCATCGAACAGGAGTTATGTATTATCCTAATCTAATTTCTATGTTATATACTTATAAAGGAGTGTTAAAGAAATAAACTTCATTTACGAAAGCTGCAAGATTTTACTGTAATCGAAAGTGAAATTTTTTGAAAAAGGTAAGTCTGAAGCAAGCTCCTGTAATCCGGTAGTAATAATTTTGGCCGATAGAGGCGCAACTTGCTCGCTGTATGATATAAATGTATTTAATTATGATGTTAATTTACTAACCCAAGAAATGCAATGTATAACCATTATTACTATTTTTTTGCTATGTTTTTCCTAATAATAATGTACTATAAAACATTTATTCGATGTAAAAAAAATATGGTAAGCTGCAAATAATCGGTTATTGGGAGAACTCGCCCCTGGTAGATGGACAGATCTGCATGCCCGAAACCTATAAAGGTGTTCCATATACCGTAAGTTATTAAGCAACGTTTGTTTAAATGCGTATTCGATTAAAAAAAAATAATATTTTTTTTGTTCTGTAATCTATTTGAACATTTTAAAGAAAAAAAAGGGATTTAATATGTATGATGTCCATTTTATAATCGCTTTGATAAGTAAATCTTTTTCAGGAAAATAATCCACCCTTAGGAGACTAAACCAATCCTTACGTAATCTTCAGAGGGCACTATCGTTTCCTGTATTACAAAGATCCTGCACCGTGCGATTGTAAAAACAATACGCGACCGTCAAAGTTTCATTTTATTGTTTGCGAGACAATCCCGCATGTAAGATATGCGTCCGGTGGAAACTTAGTCAAAGAGATCTCGGGTTTACTTAACAGGGATGGGGGTGCAATGAAGACGTTGCAGGGGGGGATTTCTTAGGGGCCGAGGCGGTCCTGGGGGGGAATGGGCTAATTTCGGCGTTAGTAATATGATCACGTGACGGGACGCCAGGTGGTCACGTGTGACACCTGCCGAGTTGCTCTGGAACTTTGTCTAGTGTGATGTACCAAGTAGCGGAGGACCGCGGCTTCTGAGCAGCCGATGGCGTGGTGGGGTGGCTTGTACCGGGACCGTCACCCCTCGGGAGGAAGGAAGGGGTGAATCGCTCCGAGGCATATTAAGACAATGACTAGGGCGAATTAAAGATGACAGTTAAGACGGAGGGCGACATTAACTTAACTGAATTTTATTTTACCTATACAACAGATTTTGAATGTGCAATCGAATGTTAGAATTTATGAATTTAAAAAAAAAGAAGAAACTCCACTTTCAAGGTCCGGTCGGGCCCAATTTGTTCTTTTTGTAAATACTCATCAGTGTTAGATTACCGGTAAAAGTAAAAAGATTTTTTTTTTTTTTAAATTACAACATTTGTTTCACAAATGGAAAATAACTAAAAATAAAGAAAATCTTGAGAGCGGATTTCTATTATTCCAATGGTGCATAAAAAAAATCATTAACATTTATTTAGTTTAAAAACAAGTACATACAATAAGGCTCGCCGTTGGAAAAACATCGCTTTGACGTCCCACCTAATGCCCGCCGAGTGTACTTCTGACAATGATTGCGCAAAGGTGTGGCGCGGTAATGTAATACGGGCCGTTTGTCCCATTGCGCGTAAAATATCTTATTTTTATGTAATTCGAAATGAACGTAATTTAAATTTTGTGAAAAATTTATTCGGCGTCGCGCGTCGTTCGGATTTTTATTATTTTTTTATTTGCACCACAACACGGCAGGAGGCCTTATGATACCCCTTTAATCGTATTGTTTTTTCTTTTGTAAAAAAAATATTATTAAAAAAAAAAAAAAAAACTATCTTTGAGCTAACTCAGTTGCGTGGTTGTCAAACGCGCATTATTAATAAGTACAAAGCAAGTAATTTATTGTAATCAGATTAAATCCTAATACCAGCGGAATTCTATTGAGTATACGCTTCAAAAATTTAATTTAACGTTATGTAAGTAAAAAAATAAATAAATATAGATGATTTGGTACATGCATGTAAAAGTTTTTTTTTAAATTTTCTAAATTACTTGTAATGACGGCATGCAAAATCGATGATATTGGGTACGCGTATATCATTATAGTATATAACTTAATAATATTTCTTAAAGTTAACTTTTGCATTCATTACGATAAACCGAACTTTTATTTGTTTGAAATCTATACTTTTATTGAAATGTTTTACATAAATGTTAACGTATTTTTTTTTCATTTTTAAAACATTACAATTAATCAAGTTCTACAGAACCCTTTGACTGCAGTTCGTTAGTAGGTGCCTATAACTAAGATCTTATGTATAAAAGTATAAATATTATTATTTCATAATTTTAAAACGTGTCAAAAATCTTATTAAAAGGAACAATTTATTTTTTTGGACATTTATTGTATCGCATATTACAAAAAAACGTATTCCTAACTCTATGAGGCCATTATGTTGTTTTAGGATACAATATAATGGAAAATGGAAGCATCAGTATTATTAAAGAACACTAAAAAGAAAAAATTATTACATATACATCGAAAATATGTACAAGATAGTAAATTATAAACAAAAATGGTTCAAATAAAAAAATTCATCAATCAGATACAAAAAATTCAATTAAGATAATCTCGTTCCAAAAACTAAATCCTTAGCGAACGTTTCTCTCTTGGAACTGATATATATTTTTTATTTTTTAATGGGAGCATGTTATAAATTTAAGGTCACAGATTTAAAGGTTATAAATATAAATGATTTTGAAATAATATTTCTGAATAATTAACATAATTTCCGGAATATAATATAATGGCGTTATTCCCAAAAGTTCACCTTAAGGTTTGGTCTTCTTTGACCCCTAGCCACAGAAACTTGCAGCGTCAGACCACAGGACCCAACATTTGGGTCCAGGGACTGATTCTTGAAAATATCGTAAGATGCCAGAGGTTGCCAATCTAAAGTAGTCATAAAAATTAAAAGACAAGCCTTACGTAAGGATTTTAAACCCATAAACTATCATTCTTAAACCGGTCTAAATCAGCCTCGTAGTGTAGTTGAAGGGCGTTTTCCTACCATGCAAGAGGTCTCGGGTTTGATTCCCGACATGGTTGACATGAAATATATTTTTTAACAAGGTGTTTTTACACTAGAATATTTCACAGTCCCTGGACTGGTACGTGAAGCATAAGACTAACCATCTTACCGTCATGTAACAAAAATGATCAATATACACTGCGATTGGTGTACCAATGCAGTACTCTATGCAACATTAGGTGTGGATAGGCGGTGTTTGGGAAGTTTGATAAATAGTTATTTGAACATTGGTTTTCCGTCACTTTTTTGCAAATACCTCCCCAATACTATACAAAAAAGTCAACTACACATCAGCTTGATTTTGCTTAACTAAATATTTAAAAAACCGTCGTTTCGCTGTCCCGTTTTCCGCACCCTAAAACTGAACTAATGTTGCTGTTTTTCTAAGAAAGTGTATCAAAATAAAATTTTCGGTGTCAGTAGGCTTTCCGTTTTTCAAAATTATTTTACATATTTGTACACCGTAAGTCCGAAGAACACATTAAACTTTGTTTTTGGATTATCCTATCTCCAAAAAAAACAATTGATCAAAATAATAAAACAAAAGAAACACGCAAATGGTAAATGTCTGTATTTTGTAAAAAAAAATCACTGTTCTAATGCTATAATCCAGAGACAAAATACGTGAATACGTTTGCATGAAGAAAAGTCATACCGCCTATCCTCTTAATGACATTTTGAATATGTTCAAATTTTTGCAGACGAATAATGGATTTTTAAAAATATTTCTTTGACAGAGATGAAGCTGTTGAAAATACAAAACTACAGGCATTTACAGATCGTATGATCTGTCTTCTGCCGGGATATGTGATTACTTTACATAATTTGTAACATACGCCTCTAAACTATTTCAATTTTCTATATATATTATGTGTTTCGTTAGAATATTACATTTGCATGCGTGCTGTTGATCCACTATATAAAAATTAAGTATGGAGAAATATAGCGACATCTTTTTTTGGGTAGGAATGGTTAAGATCAACATATTTTCATAGACATTCTAATGGAAATAGTTTTTCTTCAAACAAGTTTTCCTAAAGTAATATGTAATTATTGAGTTCAAATTTATAGTTCATTCTTGACTACTATTACGCCATTTTCTCATAAGTGAACGAAGGGGATGGAATGCCAAATGTGTCTACCCCGACTTACATTCTTCCAACTTGTTATACATACATGCCCTTCGATTGCGTCTGCTTGTGACACCAGACATTGATTTATTTGATCTTACAACGACTTTTATAGTTAATCTCGTTCAATGTTACCATTCATCCTCATATTATCAAAGAATTTGGAACAATTTTTTTTTGCCATAGTTTGATGAAATTGTCGTTCATAATAATAAATTTTAATTTTAATCTGTACATTGATATATTTTCAACGTTTTTGTATTTATAATATTGTATGTTCGTGACTAACAATATGTTTTTATCAATTACTCATCTATAACGTAAAGTTTTAATTTTAATTTGCATTACAGCTTGGTTTTTTATTCTTACTTTCCTTTTTTATACAACTTCTGCATAATTTATGTTGTTTTTTTGAAAAATTAATAGTATTATAATTGCATGTTAATACTAAGATATATTAATTTAATGGATGTTTATTAGTTGATAAGACGGCCAACTGTGAAACTGGCGTCGCGGGTTCGATTCCGCCGGTTGCAAGAAAAAAATCTAAGAAAGATTTTTTTCTCAATTGGTGTGGGTGTTGTGTATTTTTCATTACCTCCTTTTACATCCCCTCTATCCCACCTGCTGACAAGCCTCAAAAAAGAGGCTTAGCGGGTTATTCCTTTAAATAAATAAAATAATAAAAATGTCATGTACCTACGCAAAGTGGCGACCTTCGTGGAGTATTGGCTAAAATGTTTTACCCACGCACGGAAGGTTTCAGGCTCTTTTTCTGGTGAGAATATAAAAATTAAATTTGTTTTTTTTTTCATACCTAGGTGTTCTGTGCTGTAACTTACCACAGTAATTGGGTCTCTTGGCCTGTATTAGTGCAAAAACAAACCTAAAAGGTTGTGTGCAACTGATAAAAAAAACACATTGTTTTTTATTTAACCTCTCTAACAAAGTAAATTGTTTTACTTAAATAACAAATTAAAAAGTTTGAATTTAATTGACTTATTTAAAGAATCACTTTGCGCCCTTGAGGTATCGTATTTTGTATTAAATATTATTTATACCTTATAAATAACTAAATCTGGTAATATATCTAAAATAAAACAAGTTTATTGGATAATAATTCTACTTTATTTTTTATAAAATATACAAAGGGTTAATTATAATCCAATAAATTTGTTTTATTTTGGATACATAACCAAATTAAATATGGAATTTTACCAATTGTCTGCATACACAATAAACTAAATCTATTAGTTTTGTTTGGTTTTTTATAGATGTAAAGCGTTTTAAAGCATATTATTAATTTGTTTGTAATTTTATTTTCTACCCACTTACAACTGTGTATTAGCATAGAAACACATTTTTATTTTATAAGCGTTTAAAAAAAAAACCTTAGTTTTCAAGTTATTTATAAAATAAGTTATCCATAATAATAATAGAATATTTAAAAAAAATTGCCTTTGATGTTTGTATGTGAGTGAAAAAATGCTTTACAAAGATTACAATGGGATTAGGAGAACGTTTTTAATGATTTGTATTGTACCTTCAGCTATTCAAATATGCAATCCAGTTAGAAAAAAAACTGGAACTTGTTATCTACTGCTATTTATTATAACGTTAAATCAAAAAGGATTCAATAATAATAAAATGGTTAAATTTGAACACATTCATAGATAATTCAGTGAATTTTGTTTTCTTGTGGATATAATTATTTTTAAAATACACATTCATTGATAATGCTACTGTTTTACCCCCTCGGTACCTTCTAGAGAAATCTTAGTGGTAAAGCTAAGACAGTGTAAAGGGGAAGTCGTGGGTGGCGGTAAGGGCGAAGTCAAAGTAGGTGTTAGGGGAGGGGGTACTTTTGTTTTGGCTCTCAGAACACGTCGTGGACATCGGGAACACATCTAGGGGGAATTAATAATAAGCCGAGATGGTGGATGTGGTTTACTTTAAGATTTCAATGGAGTTTGTTTCAAATCGGCAGCCATTTATTAAGATTTTACCAAGGGGAAAAATGGACAATTATTACGATTTTCTGGTATGAATTTAAAAAATCAATAACCCTTAAATTAAAAATCTTTTCATAATTAAAAAAGACTTTGAATGTTTTCACAAACTCAATTTCACGGATTTATTTCCTCTAGATTTCGTAATTAATGATTTTTACCTGAAACCAGCCTTCGAGTTGAAAACGGACTTGAATTTAGTATATTTTTAATGTTTTTCTTAAATATTGCAGTTTAACAAGAGGATTATCGGTTTTTATCCAAATTTGAAAATTAGCACGAAAATATGTAAAAATGGTGTAAATAGGTAATTTGAAAGAAAATTTTCTGCTTTACAAGATATTGTGTATTATTTTATTTGATTACAAGCCTGAAAAATGGATGTCAATTATACTAAAATGGGCGATTTCGACACCTCGTTCTGTCAGCGTTCAATCGAGAGGATAAAACTGCCAAAGCTGCTCGCAATATTTGCGTAGTGAACGGTGAATGTGCTATGATTTAAAATAAAATATTGATTAATATAGTCACATAATTGACAAATGTTTTTTTTACTTTACAATCTCCTTTTATATATTTTTTCAATGTTAAAGCTGTTACTAATAACTGTTACTGCTGTCTGAATTTTTTTTAAATTTAAGGTATAACCCGCTAAGCCACTATTTAGAGGCTTGTCAGCAGATAGAAAAGAGATGATATGGAAGGAGGTAATGAAATATACACCACAACACCCAGACTAATTGAGAAAAATATTTCTTGAACTTTTTTCTTGCAACTGGCGGGAATTGAACCCGCGATTAGAGGCCACTATTTAGAGGCTTGTCAGCAGATAGAAAAGAGATGATATGGAAGGAGGTAATGAAATATACACCACAACACCCAGACTAATTGAGAAAAATATTTCTTGAACTTTTTTCTTGCAACTGGCGGGAATTGAACCCGCGATTAGAGGCCACTATTTAGAGGCTTGTCAGCAGATAGAAAAGAGATGATATGGAAGGAGGTAATGAAATATACACCACAACACCCAGACTAATTGAGAAAAATATTTCTTGAACTTTTTTCTTGCAACTGGCGGGAATTGAACCCGCGATTAGAGGCCACTATTTAGAGGCTTGTCAGCAGATAGAAAAGAGATGATATGGAAGGAGGTAATGAAATATACACCACAACACCCAGAATAATTGAGAAAAATATTTCTTGAACTTTTTTCTTGCAACTGGCGGGAATTGAACCCGCGATTAGAGGCCACTATTTAGAGGCTTGTCAGCAGATAGAAAAGAGATGATGTGCAAGGAGGTAATGAAATATACACCACAACACCCAGACTAATTGAGAAAAATATTTCTTGAACTTTTTTCTTGCAACTGGCGGGAATCGAACCCGCGACGCCTGTTTCACAGTTAGCCGTCTAACCACGGCGCGTCATTATTTACTTATTTGTTGTGTTTTTTTATTCTCTTCATTTGTGAAAAAACGGCCACAAAAGATGCCTTATACCAACGTTCTGAAACTAAAATGATAACTCTTTTTATTTCATTTATAATAAGAAAAATAGGTATTTAGTTTTATTCTATTATTATTAATAATTTTTACCAGTGACTGGTTTTCGTCGTGACCGACATCGTCAGACTAGTTAATTTATTAAAATTATAAATAAAAGTGCAATTAAACTTTACACGTATTTTTATTATTTTTATTTAAATGCAGTTTCACCAAGAAATGTCACTAGAAATACTCAACCTTAACTCAACCTTTTCTTTTATTGGTTGGTTGGAAAGAAAATCTTTTTGGCAATAAGTGTGCCAGTGTACAAATATTTGTGCTCAAAAAAGTTAAATGAATATATAGAAGTAACATAATGTTATGGACTTATAACCAAATTAATCTAAAAATAATTAATTAATATATCTATAATTATTTTGAGTCCATTCAAACATGTTCATATCAAGAAATAATTCACGCTTCTTAGGAACATGAAATTGAATAAGCATTAATCACACTGTCACCGCTAACACACGTCCGCACGTTCATTTGTAAAATGTATTCTACGGCACACCCCCGCCAGATCTTGGCAGCCAGTTTCAGGAAGTCAGGAAGTGGCGAGGGGTGTTCCGGTCTCGCGGGGAGGGAGTCCCAATATGTCTCAGGAGCGGAGACCGCCCGGAATTACAGATGAGATGGTCCAGGCTAATGTGCATTTGAATGGTGTTGATAGATTCTGTCCCGGCTATCAGTTTCGGTATGAGTTGCCGCAGTACGTGCTGAGGCGCGAGGCACGAGGGAGTACGCTTCAAAGTTATGGAAACTTGAACTGAGATGTCTACGTAAGAATTTAATAGTGGATTGTGTAACTTAAAGTCTGTTCATTATTTCTAGAATTCCCAAATAAACAAACCAGCCGCGTGATATCCGATGGAGAATAGCCTATTTCACACATATCATCTTAATCTAAACGGCACGGTTAGATTAAAGAGGATTGACATTCATTAAATTCGTTTGTACCCATTTTAATTTAATAATATTTATTTATTCGTTTTTTTGTTATTTTTAAAACTCCATAGTTAATGATTTTAATGAAAATATCAGTAAAAACTCCTCGTTCAATTAATTTAAAAAATAATAGAATAATATATTAACGTTCTTATAACTTACCAAAATATTTCAATTTTGGTGACCATTCTCACTAGTCTTAAATAACTCACTTTTCGAAAATAGAAATAATGTTGAGGTTGAGTGGGGTTTGAACCTCGTACCTCTTATCCGTAAATCCGCAATACTAGCCACGGCAACACAACCCGATTAAAGTTATATAGTAAAACTTAGCAAAAGAGATTATAATGATAATTTTATCAACACCAATATTTCAATGTAGCAAGTTCTCTTAGGCAAAAGTCCTCCAAAAGGACTGGAGATAAGTCAGTCTCGTGGTGTACTGGTTATTGCGTTTGCCAGGCATGGAAAAATAATAATTGTCAAACAGTATTGACCCACTGAATCGTATTTTATTACGCAGTATAGATTTTTACCGTGGTGTGAAATGGGCCAATTATGCGATATCACGCAGTGGGCTCGCGGTTTGAACGCGCACAGCGCCAGCGGTCCAGTCACCGTGAATGTACGTCAAGTTCATCAACCCATATCAAATGATATATTATTATAGTTGGATAATTTATAAAAAGCGCCATTTTTGTGAAAATAACCTCAAGGGCGCTATACAATAAATAAATATCCCAGCACATCTTGCAGCTAAAGAGCGATTAACATTCTTATTCCTTGTTTCCAATTATGATATATTTAAATTATAACAGACAAGAGCTAGATTACCGCTCGTCTTGCAGCTACAGAGCGCATGGATACCAAGTAATCTAGCCCCCATTTACATTATGCTTTAATTTGACAATGTAATTCAGTGTTTGAATAATATTAAAATAAAAAATAATGTAAAGAAAACTCATTTTCAAAAATAGTAGTTAGATGATAATAAGTCTTGCAGCTACTGAACGTATGGACTGTTGAAATTCTTGACCCCATTAACAAAATTTAAGTATTTTATGATTGATAATATTTACATATTGAAGCAGGATAAAAAATACATTCATCTTGCAGCTACAAAATGCATGGACGAGTAGAACATTAGCAACTTAAAATTATGTCAATAAATTTTCATTAAATAAACATTGAGCATAGCAAATGATTTGTCAAGTGTTCATGCTTAAAAGTAAATAATAAAAAATAAAGCTCTGCTTCAACATTATGGTTTACAAAATAAATAAAAATATCCAAAGGGTAACTTTTGTAGATTGTAGATATCATAGTTACTGCCGGACATGTTACTAACAGGCTGCTCGCTGATTCCTGGAAGATGGTATGCATATATGTGCAGTTACCGAGGGATGATCCATCTTGTTCCAATAACTCGGTGTCCATTTGGTCTGGATTGTTTCGTTTTAAGATAGGTACGCAACATTTCCGCTCAATTTATGTTTACTTGAATGTAGAAGTTTCTGTTTGATAAGTTGCCATATAATACTTTTTTCATGCAATCCATTTTGTAATTATTTACTAAAACGCAACTAATATTTAATACTCAACAAAAATATTTCAGTCCAACTGGCCCTAAAGGAGTTTGCAATTTAAGCATTGCGTGGATATTGAAAAATATTTTATAGCGCCTCAATAAAAGATAACTCCGTTGGGGTTTCCGTTAATCTTCAAGGGTGGCTAAAATGGCCCCGCTGACATCAATAAAACAGCTTTAAACGCCGATGAGTCTTCCAGTCAGGTGCGTTGCTTTATCGCCAAGAGGGCATACCGTTATCGTTATTGCCTTGTTACGTTATTGAATCGCCGGACTAAAAATCCGAACGTGCCAACAAATTGGAGTCGTTATTTCTTAAAGTTTGCCCATAAATCTGGCTAATCCAGCCCGGGAGGTAGTTTACTACAAGGACCTGACGTATTGGACGGGTTAATCATCAAAAGATTGGGACAAGTTTGTCTCTTTTGGGCCGCAAATGAAATCAAGCTAGAAAAAATCCAGTTCACAGGTGCCACAATATGTCTCTAGTCCCAGAAGTGATATAATGTGTTAGAAGTGAAAAATGAGACAAACTTTTATTTTGAGTTAGAATTTTGTTTATCAAGTATTATGTCAGCTGATTTTGAAAAATGTTTTAATGACATTCAAAAAATATCAACTGCTTCGTAAGTTAAACAATAAAACAAATTATATTCGCACTTAGTGGTTTATGGCGTACTGTAATTGCAGTGTATAGAGATATTTTTTATTACAGGGAAGGTAAAATCGTTGTCAGCTTCGTGGCGTTATAGTCAGAGCATTTGCCTACCATGCGAGAGGTCTCGGGTTTGATTCCCGACATGGTTGACATGAAATATTTATTTAAAAGGGTGTTTTCACACCAGAATATAAGAAGTAGTAGTAGTCCTCAAGCGTAAGACTGATCATCTTACCTTCATGTAACAAAAATGATCAAGATACGCAGTGATTGATGTACCAATAAAGTGCCCTATGCACCATTAGGTTCGTAAAGAGAATGATGATGATGATGATGATGAAAATGATTAGTTTTAGATCTAAATTCGTTGCAACAAAGAGGGAAAACATTTTTCCGAAGAAAATATGGAAGTCTAGGAATTTAAAGGGCGTATGACCTGTTATTGGATAGTTTGAGTGGCCACTTTACTTACTGTGTAACATTTAAATTCTGCCTTCGTTTAAACATCCAAATTTCCTAAAACTCTTCCATCTGTTGACTTTTTTTAAGTAAATGAGCTGAAACCTTTATCATGTGGATAGAAACTAAACCAATGGTGAATTGTAATTGTAGTAGGTGATAATAGGCAACGCCTGAAAACAATTTTCTAATTTTTATACTTCTTTTACCAGTTAGTTAATTGAACAATGTTTTGAGTATGTCCAAATGTTTGCAGACATGCTAGGGAGTTTTCTGGATCTAAATTTGTTGCAACAGAGAGGGAAAACATTTCTGAGAAGGGAATATGGAAGTCCAGGCATATCTCACCCAAATGATAAGTTTCAGCTTTTATACTTTACAAAAGTCTATAGATGAAAGAGATGAGGAATTGTGGATGTTTAAACTAAGACAAAATGATAAATCTTACACAATGTGTAAAGTGACCACTTAAGATAGCCAATGGCAGGTCATAAGCCTTGTAGATGCTTACACTTCCATATTTCGTTCTGAAAGATGTTTTCCCTTTCTGTTGCAACAAATTTAGATCTAAATAACTCCCTAGGGAAGAAATTTAGCCTGTCTGCAAGCATTTGGAAATACGCAAAACATTGTTGATAAGTTTTATGTTTCAGGTGCTAACCCAAAAACAATGAAATATTTCAGTGAAGAACCACTTTTAAAACCTATATAATATGTAACACGTCTACACTTCCAGGGATGGAACCTAGGATCTCACGCGTGGTAGACAAACGCAAACGTGACAACTACTACGCTACAAAGTAGATTTATGTCTACTCGATATTCCTTTCGAGGAATTTTATGTAATTGTTGCTGATATTTTTAACATAAAGTATAGTTTATATTAATCAACATTATTTTTTTATTCTTAAGATTGTGAACGGTTAGTTTAATTTGTCAAATTATAGTGCTTTCTATATTTATTTTTGTATGTGTACTTTTTATTGTGTAACATATTTAGGTGTTTGATTCATTTTTTATTATTTTTGATTATTATTACTATGACTATTTCTAATTTTTTCTTCGATATAAAAGAATTTTATTGCTCTTTGTATTTTATATATTCATATTTTGTACCTTTTCAAAAGCGAAACAAATCATTTTCTTTTTAAAATTTTATATGAACACATTGTTTAAATTTAAATTTAAATTTTGTATTGATATTTTTATTTTATTTTTATAGTCTCTATTTAAGCATGTTCTTCATATGAAACTGCTGTTTTAGTATTTATGTAACATAATTTATTTTTTTTCATTACATGGAAGTGTTGATATTCTATTAAATATGTATTTCTGCATGGTAAAAGGCACTGCGTACCGTGTATATAAATAAATAAACACAAAAAAAAAAACGTTAACTCTTTGATTAACCAATTCAACCTTTTTTTTTAATAAAAAAAGGTGAAGGTGTGTGGCTGTAGATTTTTTTTATTTATTTACAGCATGTGAAAACAAAATATTTAAAAAAAATTAATTACAAAATTAAAAGCTTCAATTAAATTGATTTAACAATAAAATCACTATGTAAAGCGCCCTTGAGGTATTTTATAACGAAAATCGCTCTATTTAAGTTATCCATAATAATAATAATAATTAGTTTATTGCGCATTATTTGAGAAATAAATCCCAACTCCATGAGACTAAAAGTCCTGTGTTGACATGAGACGAGCAATAAGTTGACACAGACATTAATTCCAATTAAATAAATAAATAAAATCAGACTTCCATATTCCCTTCTTAAAAATGTTTTCCCTCTCTGTTGCAATAAATTCAAACAAAAAATAATGAAAATTGAAGATCCTCAAATTAAATGTTTATGCTGCGATTAATCTAACAAAGGAACTATTAAGCGTATTTAGAGTGTACGTAAGCGTACCTTGAAAGATTCCTTCAAAGTTTTCCTAGAACGTTGTCCGAAGTGGCTGTGAGGGTCTCTCCTCGCTGGTTCGGAAGACTCTCAAACTCCCCCATAGTGGACACGAATCGAAAGGGATGAGGGGGTGAAAGAGTGAGGTGGATGGCGGTCAGAAGCCAAGAATGCGGGCTTCCTCACAATGCTCTCCCTCGGGGTAAGACGGCGCTAAGGAAGTGGCGGAATATTGTATGGATCTCGCAAGCACAAAGCAAATAACCGCTAAATATGCGGGCGATTTTCCGGAAACCTTGCAACGCTCCAGGTCGTTATGAATATACCCGGGTATAG
This sequence comes from Micrasema longulum, assembly GCF_059751315.1. NCBI lineage: Eukaryota > Metazoa > Arthropoda > Insecta > Trichoptera > Brachycentridae > Micrasema > Micrasema longulum. The sequence goes on from NW_028278280.1 coordinate 495,606, forward strand.
TAATGCATGCATTTGTTCGTTTTGTTTTATTTTTCGTTTAACTACTGCCTTTATGAAGTGGTTGGAGTAGCAAAACCGGTGGCTAGGTTTAATAAATTAATACATAAATCATAACGCCAAAAAGCAAGGTAACGCTCCAAATCATTGAGGTATTTTTTTATTATAATAATTAAATTTATTGTGTTTAGTTTCATTCCGCATTCATTTATAATTCTCACCAGTGGCCGGGTTTTGTCGTAACCGATATCGTAAGATTGGATGTCATCAGTATTTTAATCGCTGTAATTAAAATGCAGTTCTACCAAGTCTGCAGAAAAACCTAATATTCTTTAAGCCTAGATTTTATTTGTGCTTTTGAAAGTAATTATTTTTAAATAATCTAAAAATTAGTAAAACTATTGTAAACAGATTCCATGGGTAGTTTTGTTTTTCTTTAGATAAACTTTTCATTATATTAGATAAAAACACACCAGTTGAAAGTGTTAGACAATACATTTTATTATTTTTTAAATTTGTATTTTAAATTAAACAGCGCACAAAAGATAAAATAATGTAGCAAGTTTATTACAGTAAAAAACAAGGCCAATGATATGATTGCGCTTTTAAAATATTTGTAGCAAAATAAAATAGAAAGATAATAAAGGTGTACATATTAATTTGTTAAATGTGTTTGCCCGTGTGAATGTGTACCTGTATATTTGTGCATGTGGGTATTGGCGCGTGTTTGGATTTAGAACACCTGATTGTGTTGGTTAATAGGGCAAAGTTAGTTAAAATAAATACATATAAGCATAACCTTCTCTACTTCTCTACTCGTATGAAAGTATAGGCAATAACAGTTATGATGGCTGGTTTGAGTGGCCACTTTACACACTGTGTAACAATCCAATGTCAGGTAATAAGCTCTCTAAATGCCCTTAAAAATGCTCTCCATCTGTGTTGTAATATGTTTAGCCATAATAATTAACAACAAAGTAACGTAAAATAAATAATAGTTACAAACGACACAATATTAAAATTAAAATATAACAATCCAAATAGAAGAAAACACATAAAATACTTTAAACAACAATTAAACAATATGATACAAGTTATACTTGAAAGCTTTTCGAATGTGAAATATTTGTATATTATTCACTTTGATGCCTTTATAATTTGTAAATACGATTAAAGCTCCTGTATATTATTGAACAACTCAGTTTTCATGTACAATTTATGGATTTTTAACTTCATGGTAGAACATAATTTAACAATGTTTGAGTATGTCCAAATGCTTGCAAACTGGCTGGATTACCTCCTTAGGGAATTATTCATATTTAAAGACCACTTAAACCAGCCAATATCATAATCCCTATAAATGCCTAGACTTCCATATTCCCTTCTCAAAAATGTTTTCCCTCTCTGTTGAAATAAATTTAAATATAAATAACTCCCTAGGGAGGAAATTCAGCTAGTCTTCAATCATTTGTGCATACTCAAATATGGTTGAATTAACTACCTGGTAAAAGAAGAAGTATAAAAATTTAAAAACATTTTTCATGTGTTACCTAGTAGTTTATTTGGTTCAGCCGGATGAATCTCACCCACTTGATAAAGGTTTCAGCTTTTGTACTTCACAAAAGTCAACAGATGGAAGAGTTGAGGAAATGTGGATGATCAAACATGGGAAGAATGGTGAATGTTACACAGTGTGTAAAATGGCCACTTAAACCAGCTAATGACAAGGCATACGCCCTGTAAATGCCTAGACTTCCATATTCCTTTCTCAAAAATGTTTTCCCTCTCTGTTGGAATAAAATAATTTACTTTATAAATATTTGCCGGATGAAAAATGTATAATTAACGCCTTAAAAACGGTTGAGTAACACACGGTTTATTTAGAGCAAGGCTTTAAATAAAATGAGGTCAAGAAAAGATTATTATAATGGATTTGGCTGAAGGAAAGCTAGAACATGGAAGGTGTTTTTTAAGACAAGTTTATCAAAAGAGCTAACGAGGTACTATTCAAATGTTTCAATTAACATGGCCAAGTATGGAACAATAAAAACGATTTGGGTCAAACTACGAGGTTGCTATAAGAAATGTTGAATTAAAAGATCCGTTTAATAATTGTGAAATTTAATTCATTAATTATTTGTGTTGTTTAAATCAATATCAGATACGTTTTAAGTACTTTTTAAATATTTTGGGTCGTAATTGCTTTAGGTTCTAAGACCATTTTCAAACCAACAAAGAATACTTGAAGATATATTTATTGAAAATTTGTTTATGTATCTATGTGCAATAATGTTGAAAAAATAGTAAATTTCCGAAAACGGTTCAAGAGTTAAACAACGTTTTAGACAAGTTTTACTTTTTTTGTTTAAATAAGAGAATTTAAAAATAAAATATTAATATTGTTTTCATTAAATACATTTCTTAAATGCTTTTAAGTATTTTTTTTGACTAAATAAATGTATTAATAAATTAAAATTTAGTAAAATAATGTTTGAAATAGAACAACTCAATACAGTTATGCAGAAAGCAGCTAGTCAACAATTTCGAAACAATTAGATATTTATATTATTGGGTGCAGTTAGGTCAATTATATGTCCTGCTAAAAACAGCCAGACCGCTTTCATAAATAAATCATTTTAATCACCTTCTGAAAATGGTGTCCATCACAAAAATGGCATTTCTTAATTTGCAGAAAACACCCACAGCACTAGAAAATCTTTGAAACTGGTCATTTCTTGTTTGTAGTGTAAAAAAACAATGCATTTCTCGTTTCTCATTTGTTAAAAGTCAAAAAATTCCAACTGTTGGGTAGATTTGTTTATTCATTCTTTTCACAAAGGTGCTATTTTCTCAGTTTCATTTTTCTATGGCTGGCTGCTTTCTGCATAACTACGTTCAATTATATATATTATTCTCGTCCACTAGAATACTAGAATACTGTTCTGTAGTTTGGGACCCTTATGAGTCAAACCACATCCTTGAAATAAAAAGGTTCAAAAGCAATTTTCGCGATACTTATATCTTAAAGAAAATTTTAATTATCCATCATTATTTCTATCAGGGATGCTGGATTACAACACCCTTAAATCTTGTCGTCAATTTTTTCTCGGAAAACATTTGTATAAGCTGATATTCGGAAGTATATATAATCCAAATAAACTGAAAGAAATCAGTTTGTGTGTTCCTAATTATCTATTTTTTCTGTTCATATCAGCAGTTAAGCAGCTATCCGCTTACTATTCATGAATTTCTTACTTATTTTTACAGTCTGCATTGTGTTAAATGTGATGAGTTAAACAGCCCGTAAAGTAATGCATACTAAATTGTCAAATAAATAAATATGTGTGTCGAATGTTTACAAAAAGTTGGAAATTTTTTTGGAATACGCCGGAATAAACTTGCTTTTTATGGGTTTGGCTTTTTTTATGATGCAGGGCAGTATGTACATAAACTACGATATAAACATGTTGGTAGTTCATCATTATTATTCTATGCACACCCAGTGCTGCATAAAACACACCATTGGCACTGAAATCGCAGCATATCTGAATCATTTTGCTACGTGGATGTCTCTAGTTGATTATATCTGAATCCAAGTGAGTGAAAAATTCACCTACGTCTTTTCCGTAATCCATTGAAGTACATATTTTGTACTTCTGGATGACCCTCTTACAGATCAAAGATATCGAGGCTACAGGATTACATAGAGCTCTTTCGGGCAGCTTTTATGGTTCGGCAACAAGCAATTTCTCCTAGTATTTTATCACCGCCAAAGAGACTTAAGTCTTCAGAGGCGGTATGCGGTATGTGGTGGGCAAGCGGTTACGTGAACGATATGCAAAAAAAATAGAATTTACAACGTGATCCAATCAAAAAATTTATTACAATAAATTTAAATTAAACAATAAATCGACTCTGAGCAAAACATCCATTCATGAAGTTTTAAAATAATCAATTGCTAGATGATTTGATGGATCAACATTATCATAATATCCCTTATCCGCAACAGGTGGAGCATGGTACTGCATTGCTATCCATCCGAATTGCAGCGAATTTGGATAATTTTCGTTCCATAGAAGAAAGGTTATTCGTCTTACTCTGGCGGCGCCAGTCCAGTAGGTAACAATGAAAGATTGCAGTGAACAACTACCTTGAACTAATATTTTACAACCCTTTTGCTAGGAATCGTACCCAAGACCTCAAAAATGGTAGGCGAACGCGGCAACCCGTTCACAGCGAAGCAGACTTATTTCCACTTAATTTCGTTCTTCAGGGTTTTGGTTCTACTTCACATAAACAAATAATGTGGGTACTTAATATCCAGCAATATTTGACAATACTGACTTTTTTTTGGATATTTCTATATATATAAATATATATTTCTATATGGATATCTTGTTCTCTATAGCTAAGAATTTTGATACAACTATCGATACAATTTTATGGTTTAGTTTTCATTTGTCTTGTTTGACGAAAGAGCGCTTTTGCCTTTCCATTTACTTTACTCGTAAATTGTTTACAACCTTTTTCAAATTTTGTGTTCATTTCCAACTTTTTAAATAATATATATTGCTTTATCCAAATTTTGGTGCTGTGTCAAACTCTTATTATATTCATCCGGTCTGTCCCTAAATTAAATGCTTACCTGATGTTACTTTTTCTCGAAAACCTTAGAAAAATAAAAAACCTAAAAAAATGTATGAAAATTTAAAATTTTGTACACAATTTACCGTTACTGAAGATGCATATTTAGATGAAAACACTCGCTGGTCAAACAAAATAAAGTAAAACTTAACCATCTATTAGTTTTGTTTAATACCAAGGCTGCATTCTATGCACTATTGGGTAAAAATAGGGAAATGATGATGATTTTACTGCGGTTTATTTGCCGTCTTGAGAAATATAATACCCGCTGCTTTTGTAAAACATTTAAATTATTTCAAACTTAAGCGAAACAGAACAATTGAATATCTCATTCCTGGGACCCTCGGCGACCCGATTATCAAGGCGTCCATTTGAAAACTAGCGGCGAGCGTGAATTATAACAGAGTTAGCTATAAAACAAGCCGGGACAATCCATTCCCGATGAAACTCTCTCCCCTCCTAAGCGCTAAACAATTTTCCCAGAGAACAGGAAAAGGTGGGAAGCAGGTAGAAGTTTGTCACAGCCCACCCGGAAAGTGCTTGGCGAGAGTGCGGCCGACCAAAACTACACCATACTTTATTGCCAACTTGCTAAGTGTGACGGAAATAAATAGATAGAGATGGGACACGCGAGATCAAGTCGATTTAATACACCAAAGAGTGAGACATTTTTTTTTAAATTAAGGTTAATTATAATATGAATCTATGCAAATTGTAAAACAATAAAAATGACATTTTATTCAGTAACCGCCTAAATTCTGATCATGGCAAAGTTTTTTTTCAACTTGTACGATTAAATAAGATCGAATAATTAAGCAAGTCTTTAAAAGAAAACGCTGATTCAAACAGAAAATTTTAAAAATGCAGCTATGATGCGTTTCTCTAAGGTATATATATTTTTTATTTCATATTTTTAATTTTTTAAATGGTGATATCGTTATTCAGATCGACATATTTTTAATATAATTTTTGGAATTAAACAAATGAAGGACGCCTAATTATGTCAAATTGTTCTAATTGTTTTTTTATGCATTCCGATTGTTATCATGACATTAACAAGACGGTATTATTGAAACAAAAATAAAAGTTAATAAATACAAAATAAAATCAATCACAAAGCAAAATAAAGCAAATTCTATTAAAACTGTAAAATTATTTAATTTAACACTAAACATTTAAACTTTAAGTACTTTCAGTATAGATTTTGACTGACCAAAATAAAAAGCAAAAACTTAAGTCAGAAAAGTAAATCAAATTATAAATAAAAATCTAGCATTTTTTTTGAGGATTACAGTTATAACATTAACTAGATAAATAAAAGTAGATTTGTATAGAATAAAAGAAACTTGTACCATTTATGAAATAAATTAATAAAAAATTAAAAACTGATGTTTTTGTTTTTTGAATTCCAGCAATGTATACGCTAACGCACCGTTGTTTAATATTAAAATCTCACAAATTATGGGAAATTAGAGTCATAGAGTGACAAAACTCAATCTGGAAAAAAAATATTTTTGAAATCTACAAAATTAAATAAAAATATCATGATGCATCGCAAAATCGGTTTCGTTTGTTGTGATTTTTATTATGAAAAAAATATATTGCCGTAAAGTTGCGAAAACCACGATGTAAGAATTTTTGAAAACTTACTAGGACGCCGACGCCAACGGTGGAAAAGCAAAAGCTCCTAAACGACATGCAGCCAACTTTACATAAGAGCCAATGAAAGTTTTTTTTAATCCGCTCAAATAAAAGGTGTTTATAAGTTTAATTTATTAAATTAAAAAAACAAAAAAACTTTTATAAGCTCTTTAGGAACTTTTGCATTTCCACAAACGGTTTTGTTTTTTGTGATGGTAAAAAAAAAAAATAGCCCCAAAAGCGTGTTTTGTAACTATTCAGACTGGTTGAACCACTGTTTTCCGTACAAACATGAATAAATAATATTGAATAAGTAAAACACTTAATAAATCAAGCAGAAAACCTTTCATAAGGTTGAAAAGGAAATATTAACAGTCCGGTCTACTTCCGTAAGTGTTATCTCTCTAACATATACTACTATTGACCATCCAGTACACGGAACAGTGCGATGGCGGCGATTCAAATTTGATTACGCTTGTTACAAAGTATCCATGTTAGTTTGTTGGTCGACAAAACAGATATGTAGGGACACGATAATTAAGAAACCCACAGGTCACTTCGTATGAATTAAGCGGATGTATACAAAACTATTGAATTTTACCCTTATCGTATCGTAATTAAGCACCAAAACTGTTTTAAAATATGGCCGATGGGTTACGAAAAACGAATGTTGAAATTACTGTAAATATTTTTAAATGGTATATATGAGTCCATTTTGATTTAATCTGGGTACCTACCCCTTTTTTCTGTCTGAGATCATACATTCAGAATATATTTAGATTTTTATAAAGTAAAAAAGCTAAAACCTTTATTGATGTGGACGAGAATCTAATAAATTATTACGCCTACCAAGAAACGCACGAAAACTGAATTTTAAGATTAGACCTGGAACTTTTCCATCGCTGTTAGATTACCTGTATATCTTTAAAAAAACTTGCTTGAGAGTTAAATCTAAGTCGAATAAAACATTTTGATACACTCAAATATTGTCGACAAACCCCGTTTTTTCATTATTTTGGTTTTCGGATTTCTTTCTATTGGGTATTAAAATCATAACTTGTGTCTTTTTTATACAAATTTAAAAATGAGCACCAAAAGTTAAAAAAATGGTAAAGGTCAAATGTCATTCCAAAGAAAATTTTCTACAATATAGGACATTGTGTTAGCTTTTACGATACATGTATTATTTCATTTGATTATAAGCCTTTAAAATATAATGTAATGAAGACAAAAGTTAGCATTTTTACACCTTGATTTGTTCGATATTTGTGCAGTGTGGCAGACGCCATGAATAACTGACTCATTTGTTGTAAAATAATAAAGGAGAATACATTACTGACTAATTTGTTGTAAAAATAATAAAGGAGGATACATTTTCGACTAATTTGATCTAAAAATAATAAAGGAGAATACATTACTGACTAATTTGTTGTAAAAATAATAAAGGAGGATACATTTTCGACTAATTTGATCTAAAAATAATAAAGGAGAATACATTATCGACTGAATTGCTGTAAAATAATACAGGAAAATACATTATAGACTTACTTGTTGGTGTTAACATAAGTTTTGTCCATTTATTTACAAAATGAAGAGAACAAGAGGACACGACAAAAAAATTGTTTTCTTAAAAAATTCAAACCTCACATTAAAAAATAAAACACTTTGAGTTGAACTTGCCAAAAAAGAGTCAAGTTCATGTGTGTAGCAAGTGTTTAAAATAATATAAAATAGAAACAAAAATGCATAACTAATAAAAAATAATAAATTGATTAACAATCAAAAAAATAAAGCAGCTTAAATAAAACAAACCAATTGATGTACACAGGCACATATACATAATGTATGTATATATATATATACATTAAACGCATTTATACCTACTTATACAATTTATAAGTTACATTTTATGTATTTGATATTATGATTTAATAAGGCACGTTTCAAAATAATATAAAATGTCTCTCTCGGCACGGGACACACTAAGAAACATTATGTTTAAATTTAAAAGTCATACAATAAAAGTAATACATCAATTTTAAAAGAACAAATGAGGGTATTAGTTTTTGATGTCAAAATAAACTACACATAAAAAACCTACCTACCTAAATAAGAGCGTAATTCAAAACTTTCTCTAAATCTTACAAAAACAGGTTTTAATTTACTACTTGACTCCGCAGACTTAGCTTTCTCCATTGAGTTAGTGAAGCATAATAAGAAATTTCACAATTATAATTTCAAAGTTTTTCGCAAAAATTTCAGTTACTCCTTCAATTGAGACTTTTAAGTTTGCTTCTAATACCCTCAAATAAAATCAAATAAAAAAAATTGTGTTCATTAAATTTTGAAAAAAACGGATAGAACCTACAAAATACCGAATGAAATTTAATAAAATTTTGTCGAATTAAATGTCCGAGATGCATTACAAATGGAAATACTTCACCATCTAAATGTTGAATATCGTCGTTGCACATCAAATATGGGCCATGTGACTCGGAGCATATTCTGAGGAAATCATAAAAATGCGACTTTTTGGCATTAAGTAAATAATATTTTGAATAAATATATTAGTTTATTGAAAAACACTGTATTTTTCCTACTTCGTCCATACACAGAAGTGTTGTTCTCGGTTTAGTTTTTTTTTTAAAATCATTTTTATCGATTTTCTCAGAATATGCTCCGAGTCACATGGCCCATATTTCATGTGCAACGACGATATATCATTAGCAGCATACTTTATTTACTTTTAACAGTAACTTCCATCAGTACAACACGCGATAGATCGACAAACTAACCGCCTAAGTGTAGCTCAAAACCTTTGTTTCACCGCGTTTCTTGCAAATATAACTAGGTAAATGATTCATACAAAAATTTCAGAAGTACTGTTGAGACCAATCAAAGCAGTTTTATATAAAACTGTTAATGGAGGATGTTTATATATTTGACTGTCTTTTATCAGTGTTTATTGTTTTTGTTGATTCTGTGTTTCTAAGTTTGAAGAACAAGTGACTGTTAAGAATCAAAATTTAGATATTTTTACCCTGATAATACCTAGTTGTTTATTTTTTAGACAAACGTGAATAATTTCTGTTATTATTTATGTTGTCGTCTGATTTCCCAAAGCCTCACATCAAACCATTTCCGCTACTGCTACGCTACAGACTTCCGGAATTTATATTTACCGACATTTATTCCTTTTCAAAGAGGCACTCTTACCGAAATCAACGCCGTATATCATCCCTGCAAACGTTCAAATAAAAAACAGCATCCCGTTTACTATCTCGTCTTCGTCTGGGTTCCAGAACTAGCCCCCTACACGCACTACCCTACTTTGTACAGGGTGAACAATAAATAAATGAGTGTAATTTTGTTTTAATACGTTTAGTTATATGATACGAAGAAACTTTAAATTTACTACTCACTTTTGTGAGAAAATTTGATTTTACCTTATTGATAATTGAACGTCAATGTGTTAGCTTCTCATTATTTTAACACTCATTGTTATAAGCATTTCTGATAAACTGATGACTTGGTGGCCGAATAAATAAAATATTTATTATTTACTTGGTTCGAACAGAGAAGTAAATTTACATTTATTTTATTTCCCAAAAATATTATACACATATAACAAACAAAAAAACTGCCTAAATATATTTCCAAGTTTTTTTTAAAGTAAAATAAGTACGAATTTCTTTTTTAATTTCTAAGATTTTCATGTTATCCAATTTTAATATTTTATTTTCAAAATGAAGAATTTCTAATCCAGTGTCTTTATTGAAATTATGACTTTTAACTTTCAGTCATTAACTAGTTATGAGACACCCTGTTTTGTATTTTTATTTATTTATTTTTCTATCGCGGGGCTTCCGCGAGCGGCAGTAATTTCATATGTAACCAATAAAACGATTCATCACAAAAGTTTACGATATCTCCTGAAAAGCCGGGAAATCACACAAACAGGATAAGCCACGGGGGGCGAGGGGGAAGCTGGACCGTGAAATTTATGTCCCGGGACCCCTGCAAGTGAAAACACTCCAAGATTAACTATCATGTTATCGTCCGGGATAACACTTAATTATGCCATAATTTAAAAGGTCAATAAATATTGCCACCCTTCGATAAAATGCATTTTCTCAAATATCATAGTAACATTTTAAATTCTATAAACCGAACCAAACTGCGATCGATTTCAATGTATTTTATCTACGAATTATATACTTAAGGTCTTCTAAGTGATCCGAGTGATTTTAATGATGTTTTTTTTAACCTATTTTTCAATAAACTAGACACTTATTACAATAATATTTTATCATAGTAGTAATTGCACAAAAATAAATAACCAACGCACTGATAGGACGCACGCTGTATATTGCTAACACTAACGCGCACTGATTAAAATTGATAACATTTTTTTACAAATGTTTGATCTTGTTGAGTAAAAAGTTGATTAAAAAGCATTTAATGAAATATTTGACTAGAATTATTTATAACAAGAAAATGTATTTTTACTCGGTTCACTAAAAACACAATAATAAAGGCAACTGAAAAATCGAACCCACTACTCTGCTCATCTGCTTGAACACAGAAAAGTAAGTAAATTATATTCGGAGTTAACAAAAGTTGTGTTCTTTTTTCCAAACAAAAAAATGAGGACTAAAAGTAAAAAAATGCTAAACTTTAAACGTCATTCGGAATACAATTTTCTGCTCTACAATATGCTGTATTCGTTTTTGCGTTACAAAAATACTATTTTATTTCATAACACGCCTTGAAAATGGAATATGATGTAGACAAGTAGACAAAAATGAGCATTTTCGACACCTTTTTGTGTTCGTGTTCGATCGAGGGAATATAACTGCCAAAGTTGCTTGCGATATTTACGTATTGTTCAGTAAAAATGCTATGAATTATCGACTAACTTATTGGATTTTTTTTTCGTCGAGTCTTTTCTCTTCATTTGGAACAAAACAGTCAATAATGCACTCTCCTTTATTTTACAACAAATCAGTCAAGAATTCAAAGCATCTTCGCCATACACTGTGAAAATATCGCGAGAAGCTTTAGCAGCTGTATTTCCTTGATTGAACGCAAACAAAAAGAGGTGTCAAAAATGCTCACATTCGTCTACTTGACATTTGTGACCGACCGAAACAAGATTTTCGGCCAAAACCAAAACTGAAGTTTTGAATCTTATTTAAATAAGTTACCTTATTTCAAAACGCCCAAAATAAGGCATATTATCGTCAACCTTACGAGTCAATTATAATAGGTATTGAGTAAAATACAATATAAAATCAAAGGCATAAATACAATGGAAAAGTTTGATTATTTTTTTCGCTTTTTGGTTCAATGTTATATTTTACATGCTATATAAATTATATAGTCACAAACCACAAGTTGCACCCGAGTACAGCAGAACGTAATCCGACACATTCCGACCGCAGGTTTCGGCTGAGCCGAAGTTCCGGCCAGTTTCTGCCAGAAAGTGAAACTGCGGCCGAAACTGGCCAAAACCGAAACTGAAACTTTGATCGGTCACTTCTTTACATTGCTTTTTGAATGCTTGTAATCAAACAAAATAATGTATCAAACATGTATGAATTATATTTAAATTTATTGCACTAGAGAGGGAAAACATTTTTGAGACGGGAATATGGAAGTCTAGTCATTTACAGGGCTTATGATCTGTCATTGGCTGGTTTAAGTGGCCATTTTACACACTGTGTTAAATTCACCATTCACCATTCTGCCTTTGTTTGAACATCCACATTTCCTCAACTCTTCCATTTGTTGACTTTTGTGAAGGAAAAAATCTAAAACCTTTCATGCGGGTGAGATTCATCTCATTGAACCAATTCACCTACTAAGCACGCCTGAAAACAATTTTCCAATTTTCAAGTTCTTCTTTTACCGGGTAGTTAATTCAATACTGTTTTGAGTGTGTCTAAATGCTTGCAAACTGGCTGGATTTGCTCCCCTGGGAGTTATGAATATTTAAATTTATTGCAACAGAGAGGGAAAACATTGGCATTTACAGGGTTTTTGATCTATCAATGGCTGATTTTAGTGGCCACTTTACATACTGAGACTTTCATATCATATTCCTTTATAAAAAATGTTTTCCCCTTCTGTTGCAATAAACTTAAATATGAGTAAAACCCAGAGAGTTTGCAAGCATTTGGACTTACTCAAAACATTGTTGGATGTATCAATTATGTTATGGTATCAATCAATAGAGAAAAAAATAACAAGAAAAGCAAATATAGTGTCATGTATAGCAGAAAATTAACCGCTTTCCTTACTTTTAGTGCTCATTAAAATTTTTTGAAAAAAGCGGGCACAACTTATGTTAACACACTTATACATAAACATAATAATGTAAATACAAAAAAAAATCCGATTTGATTACGTCATATTTAATATTCGTAAGTGAACCTACTTAAACCACCGATTTGGGGTCCTATAATATAAGATTGATTCTTCGTTGCCAAAGCTCATCGAAATTCCGCCCAAGCTGGCAATATGCGGACAGGCGCACATTATTACGGTTTGGAGTGGTATCAAGTGAAAACACAGGTCAATTATTGATTTCGATTGCTTTGAGCATTATTGCTGGTGTTCATCTGACCACTTGCCGACCTGAGAATTCCAACAAAGAGGGAGCAAGCTGGCCCCCCCTCGACCCTTTGGTCGTGCTTTGGTGGCTGGATGCAGAACTATTATAAGTCGCATTTTAACAAAAAACCGTTTTTATTTTTTTTCTCTTAATTTCGTTAATACAAGGCATGTTCAGAAGGCAAGTACCAAATTTTAATATTTTTTTGGGAAAATCATGAATTTTAAAATACATGATGTTGTTGATACACTATTTTTCCACATAATCGCTATCCTGTTCAATGCATGTGGTGAGCCGTGGCACAAGCCTCTTTATGCCTGCCTCAAAGATTTCTCCCGCCAGCTCCTTCCCCACTTCAGAACCTTTTCCTGCACCTCCTCTTCGGCTGAAAATTCAATATTACCTGTGTTTGCCTTAGGTGATAATCTGAAGGCGCCATTCAGGGCAATACGAGGGGCGGTTTAAAACATCCCAACAAAATTCCAAGAGTGTCTTGAGGCTGTGTGCGGATGAGCGTTGTCGTGCAACAAGCACATTTCTTTCGCTAGCATTCTTCTTCTTTTATTTTGAATAATCCTTTTCAGTTTTTTAGGTTTTGAACACTTGTTCTGCCACACCAAACTCTCTTCTCAATTTAAAGACATCTTCCTTCCGTTATTCCTCCCGCGAGTAGGAAACGGATCACAGCACGTGGCCCGCACTTGATGGAATTTCTTAACGACATATTTCATGCAACTGGACACTACAACGTAACTTTACGTATTACCGCGTTCCTGCAATGCTCGATCTGTCAAGAAATCTCCCTCTTCCAGTTGGCGGTGCCAACCCTCAAAAACAAAAAAAACTATATGGTAATATTATACTTACTTTCTTAACATGCCTTGTACCACATTCGTATTTGTGCACTTATTTTAATTATTATACATCTACATTATTAATCTACACTATCAACAAATATTCAACCTAACGTCTATTTTGTTAATTAATAAGTTTGTTTTCAGTCTTCACTTTTTCAGGATTGTTTTTACTATGTTAACTTCCCGTTGTAATCGATGCCCAGCCATTAATCATAAACTGTTTTAATCTTTTATGCATCAAGCAGTTTTTTTTATATTATGTAGTTGTCTTAGCCTATTTCTAGTTCTTTAGTTATCTCCATTTCTAAGTGAAACAATATCACTTATAAAATATTTCGGGATAAGATTTTTGAACACTTTATATATACATACAAATGTATTTTATAGTGATTTAAAAAAAAATTTAATCCAATCTTTTCTCATTTTTGTTTTCTTTTTCATTTTGTCCGCGAACTAAATATTTTCACGGTGCAGAAGTATATTCACAATATTTTATCGATGATTCTTATTTGTGCAGAAGTATTTAAAGTTTTTCTTCTGAAAATTTTAGTAAAATCTTGTCGAATAGTTCTGCATCCAGCCAACAACGGTCTGTTTGCCTGAGGTAGAAATTGTCCAGTAGGAATCCTGGTCAGAGAGAATGCTGTGGGGTTATTGAGATTAATAAATAGCGTCTTGTTTAATCTCGACGAAATTCATATTACGGAATCACATCTCTCGGCAAAAGAGAAAGACTTATATTCACCATCATCATTATGTACAAAAATATATCATCACGAAATTAATCAGAATAAATCGCATTGAGCATATTCAAAAACGTTTCATTCGGCAACTAGATTTTATAAAATAGCATTATTTTTTGGATACGCTTTATGAATCACATTTAAATTTGTATATATTTGTACAAACTTTTGCCAATATTCCTGGCGTAAAATTGTTCAAAATAGTGAAAATATAACTTTTGAAAAAAAAACATTAATTCACGTTTTTGTTCATGTACACATACAATTTATCGTTCGATATGTTTTAATATATTTATTTGCACTATAACATATTATAATAAAAAATAAAGCTTGTACTTCATTGGTCATGAGATGGTGCGATCACTATGAGAGGTTAAGGACGGCATACCTTCACCATGACGGTAGAGTTGAAAATTAATTCTCCCGAGCGATTACGAAAGTTTACTACCTTCATGTTTTAGGTAGGTACATCGATACGTACCAATAAATAAAAAAAATATAAAAAATACATCGATACGTACCAAGAGGACACGTACGCCACGGGATACATACCTATGAACAAGTGACATACCTTTATTATGACGAAAAAAATTATAATAAATTATCCCGGGCGATTACGAAAATATACGGTCAAAACTTTATCTTTAAGTTTTGAGGTAGGTACGTCGGAATGTACCGAGGTCTCAAATATCCCACGGTAGGTACACGTATCTACTCATTAAAAGTGTAAAGAATTTGGTTCGACTGAGCAATTTTATGACGATTTCTTTTTTTTTTTTTATTATTCTATGAGGATTTTTTTTCTTGGAAGTTTTTTTAAAATACGGAAGAGAGATAAGTAAATTTTGAAGACGAATAAAATTCTGACTTTACTATTGGTTTTGAAAACAAACGACTAGATGCAGAGATAATGTGGCTAGATGCTGGCCTATTAACATATAGCAGCATATAGCCGTTAATATATTGCCCCTTATATGATAACTTGAATTATCACTTTTTTCTAGATTTTCCCCTATCTTTCTGCGAGCACGTATCGAGATATCGATAAAACCGGCATTGTAATACATTGGTAGATACTTATAGATATTAAAAAAGTTAACTTTACCGTTAAAGTAACTGTTAAATATTGTTAGAAAATCTTGTTCAGTTTTTGTTTTAATTAAGATTTATTAAAAATTTTATCGTTTAGAAAAGGCTGTTTTTATCACAGAACCCTTTTTAAAAATGTAATGAGAACTATTTTTAATGGTAATTAATTAAGGAAAGCGAAATAAAGTTGCAGCGTCAAGTATTGGTTGCATTCGATCATATGACGTCGGAGATGACAAGTCGGTAGATTATACAGAGAAATATAGAGATGGTAGAGAAGTTAATTATTCCGTCTCGATATGTACTAAAAAATACAGCGTTTGTAATTGCCCCCAAGGTCTTAAGCATGACTTGACTGAAATTTGTAGTTAAAATAAGAAAAACTTAAACACAACCCATTTTCAAAAAATATTTTAATCAAGATCAGCGCGCGCATAAAAAATGTGCACACACATCCCACGCCTGTGATACTGTTTACTGTCAACGGGTATTTGTTGCTTGTGTCACTCGTTGGTTCAAACATTTTTTATTTTCAGTGGTTGCGTCGCCATAAGATAGCTCGTTTTGTCAAATGTAAAACTGCCCGTATCTCTCATGGCGCTGAAAACGTCTACGTACTGCGCATGCATAAGCGCAATTTTCAGTTCCAGAAACTACCCCATATAAAACAGCAAATAAAATTGCTCACGATTTATGGCCAATTATTGTACAAGAAACTGAACAAGATTTTGTACCATTTTCTGACCGATGTTATTGCGAAATATTATTTTTTAAATATTTTATAAGTTTCCTTTGCACCTCTTCGATAGGGTTTTTTTCGTTCATTTACCATTTAAAATTTCATCCAATGCTATGTTAGCAATATCCTAACATGAACTTGCACATTTCGTATACAAAAAACAGAATTGCGTAATTTGACACATTTGTAGATGCCTCATCATACATGATCAAAAACTGAAACAAAAATTATTGGAACAATTCATATATATAATATTTAATATTATTTCCTATATAACGAAAGTAAGTAAAAAATAATGGTATTGAAAGGGGGGTGTAAGGTAACCGTGCATAATAAATGTGAACAATGAATGTTCAGAACATGTACAAGAATTTATGAATTTGGGAAGCATGTTTTCAAGAGATAGATGAGTAGAAAAATACGTTGAAAAGAGACTGAATGCAGACAACAAAATGAATGGTGAAGTAATTTCTTTTAAAAATATATCAATCAAACCTTGACTTGTAGCACACGACGGAGTTAAAATAATGGTAACGCGGGACGAAGACGACTAAGAAAGATAAACCAAAATCTCTAGTCTTGTCATGTCATGTCAAAAGCAGTCATAGCCGAAGAGTATGTATGACAAGATGTATGAATGTGTAAGAGGCTAGGAATATATGTCAGGACAGACGTGTGTAGGTGGTCTTTTTTTGATTACCCCATTTATATTAATTACTCGTGTTATACTTTTAACTAGCTGACCCGACAGACGTTGTCCTGCCCAAACGTTTGTTTGCCTTGAAAAAAGACTTGTTTTTAATAAGTAGGTACCAAGGTACTTGTTTTTGATTAAATTCCAAAACAAAAAATTGACAATATTAAAAAAATATTGAATTTAAGTAGGTATTTATTTATGGTTGAATTCCAAAACATAAAATAAATATTTTTTCAAATATGGCATTCTTTTTTCAAACGTCAAACTCCTGTCGTTTTACCAACAGAAGGGTGTACTTATGTAGCAAAACGATTTTTTTAAATGTATTGAATTTGATATTATTTTAGTGTTACCAAAAATCCAATAAAAATAAATAAATGTGTAGAAATTATAAGAAATTTAAGAAAAGAATCTAATTGAGATCCACAAAAAAAAAGTTTTTTGTAAACATTCAAAAATAAACTTTTTGTACACACGAAAAAACAACATCTTTCCATTTTTTGCAAATGCATTCTCCTTGAATGAATAAAACGTTTATGCTCCTTACTTCTTTTTTACATATTCAATTGAAGATTTTAATATTTACGAACACGCACAGCGCAAAGATCTATATTTCTCTGAAAACCGCACGTAAATCGGTTAAGCCGTTTAGGAGGAGTACGGTGACATCACACGTATAGAGGAATTATATATATAAAGATGAAATTTCACGAAAAAAATATATCAGACCACAAAACAAGAAAAATACTAAATAATAAAAAAATAAAGAAAATAGTAAATACGATTCAATGGAATGCTATGAGATAAATACTGATATGAGAATTTGTTTAGCAACCCGAGAACACAATTCATTTATATTAGTCGTAGGGAGGATTATAGGTTATATTGAAGTCCATTGCATTCAATCACATACCAATGGAGAAAAAGCCTTTGAGCGTCCGTTTACTTGTGATCTGTTTGTCTAAGCAATTCATTCAATTACGATTGGCAAAGAGAGAAAGGGTAGAGAAGGCAACGTTTGATCGGAAGGAATCTGCTTCGATCTCCGCAGCAAATATCTTTACTTCAAAACCTTTGATTTCAATGACCAATCTCCTAGTAGCGAATACTGACAAAAAATCGGGCCGAATAAAATACAAGACAGTACGAGCGAGGGATGTTATTGACATAGGGGAATAATTCGACGTCTTGTATTGAAAAAGCCTATATAAGTATTGTGCCGTAAAAGTAAATGTTGTGTGAACTAATTTTATATTCATGACATCAAAAAAGTGTTAAAAAACGTAAAGTGGCCACTCAACCCAGCCAATGACAGGTCGTAAGCCCTGTAAACGCTCGAATATCGATAATCCTGAATTTGAAAAAATTCTACCTCATCTCTGTAGGAATATTGATAAAAAAAATATCAAAAAAGTGTATTTGCATCTTGTCGTTTTCGTAACATAGTAAGTTTCGAATATTACTTTGCTAGTATTGTTACCATAAATCGACTTTTATGGATTTAAAAATGGTTGAAATAGGTGCGGACTGTCTGTATCGGGGGGATAATGAAACAGAACTCGAATTTTGCAGAGGTGTTTTTAAATCAGGTACAAATCCTGATAAAGATATCGAGAGGAGAAAAGTCGGATTCGTAGTGTTGTGATCGATGCGTTCGCCAACGAAGCTTGAGGTCCTGGCTTCGATTCCTGAAAGGGTCGACGAAAAACATTTGTTTATAAGGTGGTTTGACACTGAAAGATTTCACTGTCCCTTGACAAGCGAATCAGGCTTACGCTCAAACTTTTATATTAGTAGTTGAAAAATATTACCCACTGTTATATTATTTAAGAATTTTGAATTATTTCAATTAAGGTTTTTCAGCTCTTAGGGACCGCTTTACTCCCGCGACTTTTGATTATTTGTGTTAATGCTAAAGATAAACAACAAACCCGGGGAGGAGGAAAATAAAAAATAAATAATTAAAGTCGTGGCGACAAACCGGAAACAATCGTCAAATTGCGACCATCGTCAAACAACTCCCCGATTATCCGGCCCTGTAATTAAAGCTGGCCAAATATTTACCTGTTCTTTCAAGTTTTAATAACCGGAGGATCGGATTATGATCAAGTTACCGATGGGCGCCCCCGTCACCGCCCCCGCCCCTGTCACAACCCGGGGGAGGGCGGGGGACCGGGGGCGGATTGTTTGCAGCCCTCAAAGCCTAATTGTGGAAGATAAGACTAATGCAAATTTTATAAATCGATTTCCAAGAGCGCTCAGAAAGAGTTAAATAGGGTTTGTTCACAATTTCAAATGCCAAATATTTTGAGAGGATTTGGTTTTCGCTTTATTCTTAATTAATTTTAAAACTGGCCGTGTTCGTTCTACAATAACGCTGAAGTTTAGTGCCACCCTAAAATGTGTTTTTAAAATATCTAATTTTATGCAGAATAATCAATAATATTTAAATGGAACACATTTTATACCCAAATTATTTTTATTATTACTAGACAGGTGCCACCGTTTTGTAGCAACAATTCACGGATAAGTGTATACTTGTAGTGCCATATTGAACAGACTATATGAACTCGGCAATAGTTATTCACACGAATCGGATATATTTAGTGTAGGATGTTGTCCATATCCCTACCAAAGATGGTGAATGGTAATTATATTTATTTATTTATACATTTCATAATATATACAATGTTTGGTTCACTTTACCCAGATGCATTAAACAGTACTTAGCGATTTTCTTGTTTTATTACTTTAAATATTTTATTATTTAATTTGACATTTATTCTTAAGTTGTTGAAACTTTCTACTGAATATGTTGTATGATTTTAAGGTTAACTTTTTTTTATAAATCTTGGGGAAAAGATAGTGTACGTTTTTTTTTTTTTTTAATAATTAAACCAAATATGTTTATTTTAAAAAAAAATTGTAAAAGGCAGATTTGCCATATATGTTAATAAAATAAAAAAAATAAGTTTGTCCTCTAATATTATGATCACATTTAAAAGAAATTTTTTAGAACTACTAGAGACACCAGAACATATTTTTTTCTCAATTATTAGGCTGAGTTGAACTTTACAGTTTTTATTGAGCAAAAAAAAATTGTTTTTTGCGAAATTTCAATATAAGCAAAATTATGTAAAAACATCAAACGTAATTTCTGTCTTGGGTTTAAAAGGGCTAATGTAAGATTTCATCTTTTCTTCCAACATTTTGAAGACGGTCAATGTCAATTATATTTGTTCATTATAACCTTTTTAGATCTGAGACACAGATTTTATAAAAGTTGTATTATGTTATTTATTTTTAAACTTTTGTTTGTAAATGTATGTAACAGTAGTTTTTTGAAGCGTGATAAAACTTTCAATTGAAATGACAGAAGCTATTATGCGTTGAAATAGGTTTGTATATGTTGTTTTTTAAGAATGAAATTACATTTTTTTTTAATGATATCCGGCAATGAGGAAGTATAGCGGATTATTTTTTTTTTTTATTTGTTAAAAGACTATTAAACTTAGCCAAAAAAACTTTTTGATTTTTTTATATCGTATTATCAGAGCTATCATTTCTTAAAGTTGTGTGTTTCTGAAATAACTCCGCGTGGGACGTTAGAGGTTCTCATTCGCATATTGTCAATAAGCAAACCGGATAGCTTTCACAGATCTCTTATCATTGGTTGATTGATATGAACCAGTGGTGTCGTTCAAAACAGTTCATTCAAAAGATGCCGAGATATTGGATACTTTTGGGCGGACTTACGAGCTAACTCAAATGTTTTCAGGTCGTGGTGCTTATCGAAAATATCTTCATAGATTTAAAAAAAGAGATTTAGAAAAAAAAGGAGCTATGATGGCTCGTGCAATGGTAGCCGAAACGTCGGAACAAATCCAACACACGATATCACCCAAAAAAGAAACATTTTGATAACACCGTGAAAACCTATGCACCTCTTAAACCGTTTTATTTATATTTCATGTATTTCTGTGGATATCTGTCATTGGTTTTGTTCTCTGTCTATTTTTTTGTTGATTCCACAATAAATAAAATTAAAATATAAAATAGTGGTAGAATAAGAATTGTATCCCAATCCGTATTCTATCACTATGCCTAAGCGTAACATTATTCCAAGTTTATGAGTAAGGCCCTTATAGTTTTTCAAACGTATTTAATTATACGTGATATTTTATCTTCATTTATGAATAATCTACAAAGCATAATGGTATTTGCTACTTTTTTTTTTTAAACTGTTAATTCGATAAATATTTATATTGACCTGCTATACTATGAAACGATTGAATTTAAATTTTCTACTTGTCGTGTAAAAGCTCACTGGTCGTATGTAATAAATAAAAATAAATAATTCTGGGCGAGCAATGTTATAATTTGAAATATTAAAAATATAATCCTATTCCTGCCATCTCTGGAGACGCGGGAGAAGTAATATCTTTGTAGCATCCTAGAACACAACCTTACTCCAATAAGTTAAGTTTATTTGATCATTTATTGTGAAGTTTGCTCGCGAATAGAGTGTGATAAGCTTCAGGGAAGACCAATTCTCAGTTTTAGCATCAATTCTGCCAATAATACTACTACGCATGATTACAAATTTATTGCTAAATTAAATTTCAATTATTTATTTTATTTTATTAACATAAACGGCAAATCTGCCTTTTACAAACATTTATAATACTACATATTTGGCCTAATATATACATTTTTTTTTAAACATAAATTTCTTTATACCCAAGATTTATATAAAAAAAAATATACAAGATTTATATTTATAAAATTCACCTCAAAATTATACAGCATATTCAGTAGAAAGTTTGAATAATAAAACATTATAATTCAACAAGGATATAATGATACAGTACTTATAATCATAAGTACTGTTTCATACAGTTGGGCAAAGTGAACAAAAAACTGTGAATATTATGAGATGCCTGAATAAATAAATATAATTACCATTCACCATCTTTGAAAAAGTTCAAAAGGTTTGTTCCATAGGAACAATGCCCTACATTAAATATATCGGATATGTAGGAATATTATTGTCAGTAAATTCATTATAAGTCGATCCTAATAAAACGGATATAAAAAACTGTTATTTTTTCACTTTTACATTTTTTTTTCATTTCATATATTTTCAAGACATACAGGTATATTTATTTTTTATTTTTCGATTTCTGAACAGGTTTTCACAGAGTACTGATTCAAAAAGTAGTTATACACTGCTATATTTCATCGTAGCTGGATTGTCACCTGAATAATAAAACTGATTACATTAACAGAGATGATCAATAAATGTTGCAATTGTTATCCGAATGCAGTGTTCTATGCACCATCTGTTGCGGATAGAGACATGATGATAATATTAACACATTTCTTTTTCATTTCTTTTTTTATGAAATATTTGCGTTCTCATGATTTACCCAATTATTTAATTTTGAGGGCTATTTTCAACGATTTGTAAATAACTCCCTATTAGAAAATTCGAATCAAGTGAGGGTAGAGTGGGATTCGAACCATGGACCTTTGATCCGTGAGTCTGAGAAGCTAGCTACAGGACCACAACCCGATTAAGATTATTTACTTAATCAAAGTTTTTTACTTTAAGTTATTTACTTAATCAAACATTATTTACTTAATCAAAGTTATTTAATATTTTACATTAAAAAAAAATCTAATATTAAATACAAATAACTGTACGTTTTTGTAAAAATAAAATATTTTAAAAAATCTAATATTATTTGAAATAATACAATTGTTTCAAAGGAATTATTTGACAACAATGTGTTGAGTTTAAAAGTAAGGGATTAAATTGTAATTTATATTATAATATCATATTACAACAGAGATGATGAATATTTAAGAAAGGGAAATGCTTTTTATTTTCAAGTAAATTTTGGTATGCCATGAATTAAAAAACAATTATTATATCCCGCCTCTTAAAAACGATGTCTATCTTTTACCCTAGGAGGTAAAAG
Source organism: Micrasema longulum (assembly GCF_059751315.1). Lineage (NCBI taxonomy): Eukaryota > Metazoa > Arthropoda > Insecta > Trichoptera > Brachycentridae > Micrasema > Micrasema longulum. The sequence continues at coordinate 518,613 of NW_028278280.1, forward strand.
TCTAGATGAACCGAGGACAGTTCATAAGTCCTGCAAATGCCGAGACATTCATAGTCCGTTCTCTATTTCTGTTGTGACATCTAATATAAAAAAAAATGTTGTCAATTATAATTCTAGTCAGATTTCAGATTTCCTCAAATTACGACCTCATTCCCTCTCCTTCGCCCGTGTTCCTCCCCCCCCCCCCTCTTGCCGCATGTTGCCTATAATACGTCAGGGGCCGCGCCAGCGTCGTCCTCTCGGGGGGGGCGGCGCGAAAGGGGAAGGAGGGTGAGGTGGACGGGAAAAGTTTTTAACTTTCCCGGAAAAAGTTTTGAAAATCGTTATTTTCCCGGATCTGAGTGCGAGTGTTCCGGCTCCCAGCCGGCTTTGTCGTCCCCAGTCGTATATTCGCCAAGTAATGTAGGCGAATATTTATTTTTATAATTGTCCAACTGTATCGAGAAATTAATACGCTTTGTGCATACAAAAATCTCTTCAAAGAATGAGGAAATTCAGCGGTATTAACTCTTGTGTGGCTGTAATGTCACACTAGTCGACATAGGACACAAAACTTAATATATCTTTCTTTTTTTTTTTAATGATGAACTCTTTTTTTTGTAATCTTTAAATTGACGTTTTCACACCGGATTTAGAAATTAAAATTTGTGTAACTGTGCTCGATGTTAATACAATTCTTTTTTATCCTTGCTACGCGAATAATAAATGTCCACTAATTCAGAAACACATCTGTATAAGAGAGAGCACGAAGATAGAACTCATAAAAAGAACACAGAGACGCTGTTCAATGGCGGGTGTTGGGTCAAACTGATTCAGTCTTCAGTCGGCTGATGATAGTGATGGGGGACGCACGCGCGTAATATAAGTAGCGTAATTATGATTATTATTTATTTTACTAAATTAAGGCTAAATAATACGTTTATTTGCATAAATTATGGAAAAAAAATTGATTTAATGGTATGTCTTCTGGTTTTTTTTTCAAATGTCTGAACTTTAGAATATTCCGTCTTTCATCGCTCGCAAGGGGATTATTTACCACAGTCTTTTAAGAGTTGAAAAAAATAAAAAACTAAATAAATAAAATGAAATAAAGGTTTCAGCTCTTTAACTTCAAAAACATCAACAGATGAAATTGAAGGAATACAGATGTAAAAATATGAGCTGAATGGTGAATGTTACACAGTGTGCCACTTAAACCAGCCAATAACAGGTCATAAACCTTGTAGATGCCTAGACTTCTATATAACCTTCTCTAAAATGTTCTTCATCTCTGTTGTACTATGTTCATATCAAACTAGGCCAAAAATATTTTTACGTTTCATATTATCAGCGCCATTAAGTTTCGTAATTTTAAAATGAGTCAACAAGTTACTCAATAAATTACTCACAAGTTCTCGTCAAAGAGTTCTGCTGATTAACAAGTTGGCTTCCCGGAAACTGAAAATCTATCATAACACTCTATCTATATATCTATCATATCGTTGGTATATCTAAGTGAACTTGTGACGTAGTTTAAATTAGTTCATTTTCAATAAAATGAAAAAAAGTTTTTAGCCACTATTTATTTTTCCACCGACAAGTTACATGTATCTAATTCCCTACCATCAAACATTAAACCTGCATACTACACAACTAAAAATATAATAATATTGTTAAAAAATTACAAGGACAAAGTCCATAAATATTATAAAGCTGGCATATACCAATTAAATTGTAATAATTACGAATCAATCTACATCGGAAAAACAAAAATAAACTTTTATATTAGAGTTAAAGAACACTTAAGGTGCCTAAATAAAAAAAAAAAAATGAATTTGCAAACCGTCTCGTCTGATAGAAAACAATCATTAATTCAATAAGGACACTGGATTTAAAGATCCTTATATTGAATATAAAATATTAAAATTAAGGAAACTTGGAAATCTTAGAAATTAAAATAGCGATTCACATAATAAGAAAAAAATAATAAATAAGTAACAATATTTCCTTTAGTCTACTCCTGTCTAGTTTCAAACGTATCCTTCTCACATTACCATCATTTCAAGCAAAAAATACTAAATTTTTTGTTTCATTGGCAGCATACAGATAAAATAAAATACGAAATAATTCATTGGTTGAGTAAACCTTGAGAAAGAAACTTGTTTAGGTTTCAAACTGGTAGGTGGAAATTTAAAAAAAAATAGTGGTGAAAAACAAAGTTGTTTTATGTATTTATTCAGTTTTAAAATACGCCCAAGGGGCATTTACAAAAATAATACAGTTAAGTACAAACATAGAAAATAATAATTTAAAAAAATAAAAAAACAGATTTTTTCATATTTTTTTTTATTCATGTAGAAACAAAAAAAGCATGCTGCAATGCAAAATCTAAAGTGAAAAAGAGAAAAATATGGATTTAAGAAAAATGTTAGAATGAAAAAGCAAATCGTAAATAACTTAAAAAGTTTTAACAAAAAAATATTTTGAAAAATAATATTGAATAGCCACAAATTAAATGCTCCAAATATAAAATTTTCAGTTCATTTTTGTTGAAGTCTTTTTTTTTCAAACTGTTTCTAGAAACTTAGCCCTTCAATTAAATGCTCTACTTTTTACAGATTGTTAATAATCATTTTTATATCAAATTTCCCGCAGCATTAATCTTCATCATTACAAAAGGTATTGACAGAAACTTGCAGATTAGAAAGACATTACAATTAAAGGGTTTACGTTTTACTATTGATTTGAGTTTTTTTTATTATCTTGATAACTAATTGGTATTATTTTATGAAACCAGATTTTTTTTCGAATATAAAAACCAATAATGAATAATTTATACACCAGGCGGATGAAGAACACATTTATGTGCGTGAAAAGTGAAGATAAGTCCGCCTGGTAATGTAGTGCTTGGCACATTCGCCTACCGCGCTTGAGGTTTTGGGTTCGATTCCTGCTTTCTTACGACTAAGCAGAATATTATTTTTTTTCAAAGAAATAACCCGCTTAGCCTTTATTCTAGAGGCTTGTCAGCAGGTGGGAAAGAAAGGATTTGGAATGAAGTGATGAATAATGCACCACAACCCCTAGACGAATTGAGAAAAAATCTTTGTATCCAGTTTCAAACCACGCGCCGTTTAACCAATTGCGCTACAGCGCGGCGCCAGTCAAATTTATTTCCATTTTGGAATTATTTTCCTTCAAGTCGTATAATGGAGGCCAAGACTCGATATGGGCTGTTGGGCTATTGAAGAAGAAGAAAAAAACTGTTCAATAAATAATAGGTAATAAATGCTTGTGTTAAATTTCATCTCTCGAATACTTCGGAAGGTAAGAAATGTTTTGAAAGGGGCCAAAGAAGCACGTGATTTAAAAAAAGCATAATAAAACCAAATTCGGTTACTAAAATGCTCCGAAAAATTAAAGAACACAGGCCGTGAATAAGCCAAAGCAGATGAAAAAAAGTTTGTAACAGTATTTAGGTGTTAAGGAGCGTTTTCACTACACATGAAAAAATCTGCATATTTTTTTTTATTTTCTTCATCTAAGGTACGAAACTAATCGTACACGTGTGAGTTACTTGGTTTTATTTCAGAAAAAACAAGCATGGGTACTAGTTATCTTTCTCAATAAATTAAGTTGTCTGAAAATACCCTTAGATTTTACGTGTTATTCTTATCTTAATTCTGTAATAAGGACAAGAATTGGGAATGAAAACGAAACTGCTATCTGTAATTTAAAAAATAAAACCAAAAGCGATGGCTTTGAATAGCCTGTTTATTTAGGTATAGAAAAAAAAGCGTTTCCTAATGTAAAAGTATAGTAATTCGGTAGAATCCTTGTAATTGCAAAAATCAAAAGACGAAAAAAAAAATACACACACAGTGTAAGCGATCACTCAAATATCAATTAAAATTACTTTTTATTTTTTATACCACATTATCTGTCAATGTGTTTTTTTTATGAGAGTTAAAGGGAATTTGCCAAAATAAAAGTATTTAAATCCATAATGAACAATCATATGAAACCCACTACATTTTAACTTCCGTCATGTCTTTATGGATTTTTGTATATTTATTTATTTATTATATTTATACGGCCTAAGCCAATTACAACAGTTACATGAAGAAACATAAATACAAGAAACTGAACAAAAAGAAAAGAAAACTATTTAGCAAAGACAAACAAGGGCAAAACAATAATAGTATACAATATATTAAAAAAAACGAAAGATCAAAAACTTCGAGCTAAACCATGCCAATCCAACTTCATCCCACACTGTTTAGTCGCGAAGAGATCTACGAAAAGCCGGAAGATCTATCCCAAAAAACTCCAAGTCATGTGATGAATTGACTAATATAATAATGTCAACATTACTTAATTTCACATAGGTAAGTCATGTTCAAAATATTTTTGTTTTCAAAGAAATACAAAATTTCTAAATTGCCACATTGTATTTGTGTATTCATACAAGTGTGTGTGTGTATGAGAATGATGTATGTACATGTATGTATGTGTATTTTTAAATATGTATGTGTATATTTGTAACATTAAATAACATTTGTAACACTCCTTTTTTTTATTTGAAATTATATAACTTCAAATCCACTAAACAACTATAGCCACTCTCCAGCACAAGAGCAAAACTCTTTTTTTTTAGTTGCTGTTTTAAGATAAACTAAATATATAAAGGTAGTTTGTTATAGAAAAGTGTATCACTTTATGTAACTGTATTAATAAAAATAAAATATATATTTATATTTAAGGTTTGAAATTATCCCAGTGAAAGCGCACCTTAAGGACTGTTCTTTATTCAGTTGGCATGGCAACAGCTCGCAGACTCTTTTCCAGTACACATTTACGGCAGGAAAAGTTTCTTATTCATGGACCAAGGCACCAATAAATATAAAGGAACCCGTTTCAGACATTTCCCTAGCAATAATATACCGAAAGTGGAAACTTTCGTGGACTTTGATATATCAAAGGTATTTTAATTACAGCAAGAGTTTTCCGTCTACACATGTCACTTATGTACATATGTAATGTACATACACATAAAAAAATCACACATTCTCGAAATGAAACATATATAATATCCAGGGTATTTTTTAATGTTGCCTGTTAAGGCTGTAGTCTGGTAAAACGAACGCAAAATCAGGAAATCATACGATTTTGCCATTTTAAAACGAATGTTTTTTTTTAATCGTACAATAATAAAAAAAACATAAGTCAAATCAAAACAATGGTTTTTAAGGTATTTCTGTTAAAAAATATACTTAAAAGTTTTATGTAACTAAAAGATATTTACTTTTAGACCGGCAGATTAAGCCATTTCAAATTAAGACTGAACTTAGGTATCTGAGATCTCAATAAAGACTGAGTATTGAACTAAATTTTTTTTGAATAATTTGAAGATAATACATTGAACATGAATGTGACCGAGGCGAAATTTTAATTTTTTGATTTTAAAAATAAATACAAGCATTTTAAATCACATACATTTTTGTGACATTTTCTTTTATTTCTACGTAAAATTATGTATTCGGTAATACGTTAAAAAAATATAATTTATTGAAATATTTTGATTGATACTTTTTTTTATACAATTGTATTCTTTTTTTTTCAAAGAAAATAATTTTGGTTGTAATATTTCATTTAAAACAACATCTTATTTACGTTTTTATGACCTTCATACCTGCTCTTACCGAAAACGATACTTATTATTGCGCTACGATTATTATTGCGCGATTAAAAAAAGAACATTCGTTTAAAAATGGCAAAAACTTATGATTTTATAATTTTGCTTTTGTTTTACTAGACTAAAACCTTAATAGATGTTGACTTTGACATCGTATACCAACGTGCAACTTGTGCGTAATGGAATATGTAAGTGTGAAGTATATATTTGAACAACCCGTTAAAATACTTAAAAATTACAGTGCATCTGAGAGGACTCTTTTTTTATTAAATGGCGCTATAAAATATTTTTTTTAATACGTAGTTCTTTGTAAGTATATACAGTACATACATGTATAAAAAATCATGTCGATGTAGAAATAATGCAAACCGGGTTGTGGTCCGGTGTTAGTATTGTGATCACGGACCAAATATACGAAGCTCGAATCTCATTCTGCTACAACACTATTCCCTAAAAAAGGGCATCGAAAAGAATAAAAAGGTTATTTGCAAGTTTTAAGAAATTGACTGAAAATATGAATCTTTGTGTAAATTATAAAAAAATTAAACTCATGTTTTTAAATGTAGAAGTAATGTTAATGAAGGGAAAATGTACTAGTAAAATATCGAAAATAACTAAATTAATAATGAGGAACTTCAGCCCTACGGGAAGTTTTCTTGCGCGCAGTAAAAATTGGAGCATTAAATTGTACGGAAAAGTTTCCTGAAATGTGAATCAACGTATATGAGAGTTATGGAAGTTGTCTGGTTTGCTTGCCGTGGATGAACCAATAAGAAGAACTAATCGAGAATAACCGAAAAAGAACCTCTGACGTCACACGCGGAGTTATTTCAGAAATGAAAAACATAAAAAAATCGTAGCGCTGATAATACGATACACCCATTTATTGAACCTTAACTAAATATGTAAAAAAAATATTTAGAAACTTCGCTGGTCAGTCTTTAAACCGTATCTTTTTTTGTGTTATTAAATCATTGTCGACTGTTTGTTTCTGTAAAATAAATAACAAAGGTTATGGCATATTCTTTTAGATTGGATGTTATTATTTCCTACCTTCATAGATGGCCCAGGAATAGCTCCATCATGAGCTGATGATGTACCCGCGACTGATGGAAGCTGCAGCAGGTTCCTGATGCTGTAACTAGTCTTGCTTCCTTTCCTTCCTGACATCCTGATAAAGAAAAAAAACTGTACTTATATTTAAACGGTCTTTCAGATTCCGGTGATGTTTTTCTGGGGTGTGATGCTGTGTGTTTTTCGTTTTTTCATCAAGATGGATAAGCGAAAAACACATAAAAACGTAAGCCGTATTCAGTGAACGAATTTCATTATTAATGGGTGAATTCTAACTTCCATTATTAAGGCTTCTGGGTGCGTAAAATTTTGCATAAGAATTTGCTGTGATAGTTATTAGTTGCTTACAAATGTATGTCTTTCAGTATATTTGTATTGTGTAAAATAACACATAAAAATAATTCAATTCTTACTAAAATAGTTATTTAATTATCCGCAAAACAAAATTATATGTATTTTTAAAGTCAACCAATAAAAATTAACCTAAATAATAAGAAAGAGATTGCATTAAAATCGGAGGTATATAGCTGTAAAAAAATTAAACAACGATTAATAAAGTTGAAATTAATTAAATTAAATTTGAAGTGTCCGTTTTTTTCCAAATTTGAAAATGAGCACCAAAAGTAAAAGAAAATGGTTGAAGGTTATACGTCATTTGAAAAAAATTTTTCTGCTCTACAAGACATTGTATTTGCTTTGTTACATATATTATTTTATATGTCAAGTCGACGAAAGTGAGCATTTTCAGCACCTTGTTCTGTTCGCGTTCAATCGAAGAATACAGCTGCCAAAGCTGCTCGCGATATTTTTTCAGTGTACAGTGAAGATGCTTTTAACTAATTTTTTTTCAACTGGATAAAACATTTTATTTTTTAAACTTTTATCATCAATATTATAAAGTAATGCCAAGTAGGAGAAGACCCTTACTAAGGCAGACTAACATTTTGTATACGTTTATTTATTTGTTTTCATATACGTACACACACACGTGTGTACACATTTAAGCATACATATACACCCTCACATATATACATACACATACATACACACATATACATATACACATACCCAAATATATATATATACACATACACATACCCACATATATGTATATACAAACACAAGTTTTTAAAAATAAACAAATACCTGTATGCCTTAAAAGACGTGTTTCTGAATCGTGTATATATTGTCGGTGACGACATCCGGACTAGAAACCATGTCTATAACATGGAAAACTAGCCAGAAACTAATATGCACGCAACGATGGAAAGACAGATGCTCGGTGTATGTCTAACGGATAGAAAAAGAAATGAAGAAATAAGGCGCTGAACCGGAATAGTGGATATCATGGATCGTGCAGCAAAATAAAATGGCAGTGGGCAGGACACTTGGCAAGCAAAATGATGGCATGTGGACATCCAGAATAATAAAAGGGAGACCGTGGGCAAACGGAAGAAGTGTTGGAAGGTCACAAAAAAGATGGGTCGATGACATTGCCTCGATAGCCAGTAAAAGATGGATGATGAAAGCGGGTGATAGCACAGAATGGAGACTTTTGGAAGAGGCCTTTATTCAACAATGGAGATAATAAGGCTGAAGAAAAAGAAAAAGAAGAAGCAAAAAGTTATTTGATTTTTTCTCAAAAATCGTCTATCGCATTGAAAACAGAGAAAATGGTTTTAAACTCGGTTATTAAAATTAACACATGACCGTGATGCTTAAAAAAAATGGAATTAGCGTTTTATTTTTTAATGTCAAAGAAACCATTTTAAAATAAGTACTAAGTACGCCGTTTAAAAATATTTTGAACGGGATTTATGATTTTTATCCATATTTCATATCACAGTAAGTTAAAATCGTAGGCAAGAAGTGTTTTTAAGAAATAAAATCTATTAATATGCTATAAACGTCAGCATAATTCCTTTATAAGAACTTAATGTTCTATAGAACACTTATACACCAATCACGGTTTTTTTCTATGATTTGTTAAATAAATTTAGGTTGATCAAACTTATGTATTATATTCCAATCAAAGGTGTAGGAATCATTGCAGTATAAAATCACTTTTTTTTCGTAAATACTCGCATTGATGTCTACCTTATCAGGAATCGAACCCAAAACCTTATGGGTGGAAGAAAAACGTACTATCTAAACCACTAGACCACGAGTTTAAAATAATATATAAATCCGTGGTATTATTTTTCTTTGGTCAATCACTTTGGTTTTTTATCGTCCTCGCTATTTCTTCGATCCAAGTAGCCGTCTTGCGTGTAGCGAAAATTGTTACTTCCTTGATTTTCCATTTAATTAAGTTAATTGTTTGAATAACCTTTGGATATGTGGGCGAGTGCATGAACTGTAAGGGTGGTAAAAGTGGTGTTAAATATCTGTACTCGAGTGTCTAAGAGGGTGGATAAAATTAAAGGGTAATAATGTAAAATACCGCGTCTAAATCCTTTCTCGAGAAGCACCTTGAGCTTCACCCCCGCCCCATATGCAAATAAATATACACCATCTTGAGGGAAAGAAATATTAAAGGTGTGTTGGGTAATAGAAGAAGAAATTAATTATGCATACGTCGGAGATTTAAATTTGAGAAATTTCGACTTTCGTTCAAGTAAGTTTTATAGTAGATTCGGTCGTTTCCATTATGTTAACTCACTTAAAATATGTTTTTAATTATTTGTTTCGTTATTACATTATTTTTTTTATTTTCAAATTATTTTAGTTGTTTTTATGTTCAATAACATATCTTAAAAAACATTACTGTAAAACGGTGTTTCCGTTTACCATGGAGAAAAAAGTAAAAAGAAGCTTGTCGATAATCGTGATCTAATCTTTGTATTTTTTATTTTAGTAAAATAATTGGTTTGAACTTATAACTATAACTTGATAGTTTAAGTGTTATCACATGAGCTGAATAAAATACTATTTTCACATGGTATTTTTTATCCCGGTGAGAACACAAAAGATAAATGTGATTTTTCTCAAGCCTGGGTGTTCTATACAACTGTACACCACCTGTTCACCACTGTAATTGGACTTTCTAGACTGTTGGCAGAAAAAAAAAATCTAAATACCTAGTTTCACGTGACAATAATAAAGTAACAATAATTATAATGATTTATTCACATAACAATGAAAAAATTCAATTGTTTTAAAAAATATATATTAGTTAATTCACCATTAACTAAGTTAATTAAAAAAATAATTATGTATCGTATTATCAGAGTAATTGGTCATTTTGAAATTACTCCTCGTGTGACGTCACAAGTTCTCTTTGGTTAGTTCTGCTAATGGGTGAATTGGCTTCTCGTAAACCGGAAATCTATTACAAAACTCATTGGTTGATTCAAAAGAACTAGTGACGTCGTTCAAAGAAGATCGTTTTTATTAAGATCATTTTTATTAGTTTTTTCATACATTTTCAAGAAACTTCGCTTTACAATAATTGTTAAGCTTTAAATTATTTAAAGCACTAATTTTTACTCCGCGTAAGAAACCATTCTTTCTATCCAATTTTCTGTTGCACTGAACTTCGTTATTCCTATAATCTACTACATTTTTGTGCTTGGTAATAAATTTCTCCGTAATATGCGTGGTCTGTCTTCCTAGAAACAACCTATTTTAAAGCAGATATTTTTATATGTAGTCCTAAATAAAAATGAAACACCACTAGTGTTCATTATACAAGTTTAACCATCCATTCTATTATTATATATTTAACTAATATATCTATAAATAAATTCAAATTAAATCTAAAGAAATTTTTTGATCAAGTGTAAAAACTGCATTAAATTTAAATTAGAACAAATGTATTATTATTTTCTGTTTTTCTTTAAATTATATCCTTTGTTTTTTTTTTCTTATGTACTCGTATATTTAAACATAGATAAACTCTAAAAAATAAATAACTATTACAGTGTAAGTCACTCTCCAAGCACAAGAGTAAGTCTCTTTTTTTGGAGAGTTACAGTTATAACATTTACTAGATGTATAAAAATAGGTTGATTTAGAATAAAAAAAACATGTACCATTTACAAAAAATTATCATACAAAAAAAAAAAAAATTATCAATTTGTTTAAGTAATTCTTATGTCTTCTCTCTACCCAAACCCACTAAACATTATTTTATTAATTTATTCAATTGAATTCGGGTCATGATTGTGCAATGTTATAAATTTAATATGTTGGGTCAAATAAAAGTCTAATACAAAAACATATTGGATAAATAATTATGATCAATATGTTTATTTATGATTTTCCTAGCATGTAACAGTCTGCGATAGCCAACTGTTGTCTGCTGGTTGGCGAATTCGTCTATCATTCTTCAGGTATCTGGATCGATTCCTGGGAAGGTCGGTATGAAGCATTTGTTTTTAAATATGGTTTTACACTCAAGTACTTCATTGTCCCTGGAATTGCACCTAAAGCGAAAAACTGATCACGTTACCTTCCTTTTACAGAATATCGAGATACGCTGCATTTTTTTTAATAATGCAGTGCCCTATGCACCATCGTGGGCTGATAAAAATTGGATAATGATGATATTAGATTTCATCGTACCACATTTCAAACTCATTACGTTTTATAAAAATAAAAAAAAAACATTTTTATGAAAATATTACGCAGTATGATTAAAATATTACGCAGTGTTTTTAGTAAAAAGAATCACAATATTAAAAATTCTGGCTTCAAAAAACTCGTTTGTACTTACAATGAGGAGGGAAAAATATTTGAATAAAATTTAATTCTCCAGACAAAAGCAGGTGGCCCGATTAACCCCCTAGTGCGAGGGAGACAGAGCTATATGTCACAACATCTGCACCTAAAAAAATTGCCAGCCCCTACAAAAAAGTAAAAAAGGCATTCCTGAACTAGGGCGCTAAAAATTATATGCTCGAACACCCTTAACATTTTTATAAAATGTTACTTTTACGCTGTACCGTGATATTAATTTTGTACATGCTTGTAGTTTATTTGGCGCTGTCTCTTTCATTATGATCCTCGCTATTTAAAGAATGAACCGCGCTCTTTTAAATACTAAATTGAGCTTTAGGGCTCGTAAAGAATGTGTACTTTTTAACTACGTTATAGGCAAAGGTCGCGCTTTAAAATTGGTTCTACTTTTCTATTCGGGGTCGTTTTATTACTTTACCACGAATCTATATATTTTTTAAACTAGTACCAAACCAGTATTTATGATTCCGATTTTTTTATTTGACAAAATTGTACTGTAGTTTTACTGTTTCTTTGACATAACAGGTGGGCGCGAATTTAAAAATTAACCCTAGGTTCTGGAAATGAAAAAAAATACAATATTTAACCGTTAATAACTTTTTAATATCTGATAATTCGTGTTTGTTCAGTTTCTTATTGCTTGTATGGCCAAATAAAATTATAACTAAATAAAAAATATTATTCCCGGTTGTCATAATATTGTTCATCATCATCATCTTCATCATGATCATCATTACATTATCATCATAATCATCATCGTCATCAAGATTATCATCATTACATTATTATTATAATCATCATCATCACTATCAAGATCATCACTATCAAGATCATCATCACCACATTATTGCTATCATTAAGATCAACATTATCATCATTGTCCCATTATCATCATCAATATCATCATCATCATCATCATCATCATCATATCATCATCAGCATCATCAGCATCATCAGCATCATCATCATCATAATCACAATCAAGATCATCACCATCATATCATTGCTATCATTAAGATCAACATCATCATCATCACATCATCATCACACCATCAACATCAACATCATCATCATCATCATATCATATCAGCATCATCAGCATCATCAGCATGGCAGCAGGCTATGAAATATTGCTGTGTAAAAACAACTTGTAAAGTAAATATTTCATGTCAACCATGTCAGAAATCGAACTCGAGACTTTTTATATTTTTTAATTGAAATTATTTTGATTTATCATTATCATCCATTTTTTTGCACCACATCGCCTGTTTGACATATTCTTATCGTAATAGCTGACGATTTTGAAAATATATTTAACTGTGTTTTATTCATGAATATTATTTTTAAAGGAATAACCCGCTAAGCCTCTATTTATTCTCAGCAGGTGGGAGAGTGAGCGTATAGAAGAAAGATATGAAAAATACACTACAACACCAAGACCAATTGAGTAAAGAATCTTTCTGGAATTTTGATCCTGCACTTGGCGGGAATCCCGCGACCCAGTTTCACAGTTGGCAAAATAAATATTTATGTCAACCATGTCGGGAACGGAATTCGTGATCTCACGCAAGAAGGCAAACGCGTGACCCACTTCACTTTGAAGCTGATGAAATAGTTATTAAAAGGTATTTGAAACTATTAATAATTCATTGTTTTAATTATAATTTATTAATGAATGTTTAAAATAGGTTTGATTTTAATATTATAGATTGTAAAACATAATTATTTAAATCTTGAATACCAGTATTTTTAAAAAAAACGTTCATAGTAAAAAAGGAGCAATAAAGTGGGAGGTGAGCATGGTAGGAGAAAGAGTATTTCGACCCACTTTGGCGCATGCACCCTTTTTTGGCTACATACTATATAGCTACACAGATTTTCTTCTTCCGCCATTAAACAACTTTCTTCCGCTGCAATCTACTGTTAAACATTATCAAAAGTTATATTCTCAAAAGATAATGAAAATAAATATCACAGAATGTTACCTTGTGCTTTTTTACACTTTGCTTTCATTTAAGTAAATCATTTTCAATTTAGTTATTCCCGGTTACACATTGCGGCTGGACGAGTTCGGAAAGTGGACAGTAAACTTTTGTTTACAAAAGAGTTATTTCAATTGTACGGTGTTTGAAAATACATAATAGATATGAGATGACTTTTTTTCACGTTCGCAATATTTTCGCACCAAAAGAAATCTCAAGCTGAGCCGTACTGCAAGGGCAGAGAGTCGATAATTGTGTAAACGCAGAGAAGATAAAACAGATTTCTGCGAGTCTTTGTAATCGTATTGTCATCTTGCTTTCTCACGTGGGAACTTTTCCGAAACTATATTTTGCAACTTTATACTGTAAAAACAACACAAATTTATAACTGAAAAAAAACATTATAAAATGTTTTGGGAAAGTTTCGAGACTATTAAAATAATTTTGTAATTTATCATAATTATAAAAACATTAAATTTGTTTTGAAATACAAATTAGTTTGAAATGTCAATTATATTAGAGTTTATGATCTTTAATCAAACCAAAAACAACAAATATGAAAAGAACAGTTCAGAAGATTCGTGTATATGAACGTAGGTACACATGTATCTACCTGTCATCTCACTTTTCTCAATACAATCAAAACATAACCTCCAAATGTTTTGACAGAAACAAGTTTTATGACACTTACCTGTCTTTTAAGTTCTTGATCATGTCAACGTTTGCGTATCACTTCACTTCCTAACGGTTACGAGGGGTTGAATATTGTCAGAAGAAGTCCGAACATATGTAAACACAACAATTCTTAAGCGATACTTTAGTTCTGTCAAACTACCGCCAAGATCACAAAACGCGGACTACACAGTCCAGAAAGGCCCGCGATCGGCTCAGTTGTGCGGATTCGGCGGATATATCGCGACGGTAATACCTCTATCAACTCACCAACACTGCATGGCCAGCGGGAATTAATAAAAAGTTTCTTTGTAAAACAAGTGGCTTGTGAGCATGTACCAAAATGGCGGAACTTTGGATAACTTCGCAACGCTGGGGGAGCGGGGTGGGCTACCCCCTCCGCGGGCTTCGTGTCGTCACGCGGGAGCTTCGTGAGCCGCCGAACGACCGACAATCTTTACTTCGGAAAACTCTTCCAAACAGGCGTCGAAACTCGCAAAAAGTTATAAAGAACACCGAAACGCATTGTTGTATAGTTTTATTAACTTTTGACCGGCTTCATTGCACTTTTATCGTGTTTAAAGTAGTTTAGGCGAGAGGCGACGCGGATACGCTCCGGCGAGCCGTTTGTTCACCGAGGGTTAGAAGTGGAAAATCAATAACTCACTACCGGGCCGCGTACTGTTCTTTGCTTTATCATTCACTAATAATTCGCGAAGTAAACTTATTCTCGACTTTTTAAACAATATTGTTGCTTTGTTTATTAAAGTTTATAATTGTTTGAAGTAATTTGGTTTGTTTGGAAGAGTTTCGCGTATGCGTTAGTTGAGAAGTGAGCTGAAAAGTGCGACGTGCTCGGAACAAACTTGCCCAAAGTTTTGTGACGTAGGCCACAAAGAAGTTGTCGGTCCGGCGCGGAGCGAGGAAGGGGGGTGGGGTCATCATCCCCCGAATATGAGGTAGATTGGAGGGTTAAAAATTGGAGGGGTAACGAAGAGGGTAAACTCCCTGGAAGAGTTTGAATGTAAAAAAATATATGGAGCACTGGGTGCGGAGGAAAGTTTGTCCATCGATTGTTAGTTTTATGAGTGCGGGGATTACTTGCATCTTCTTTCGTATTATTTTATGTAAGGTGTGTGTGTGAATATTTGGTTGCAAATTCCACTATTTCAAATTAAGATGTAAGAAATATAGTATTGTTTTGGAGTATTAAATGAAACTAATTAATTTAAACTAAGTCACTGCTTCATTGAAAGTCAAAACGAACTTAAATTTAGTAAAATATATAAAGTTAAGCTTTTTAACAAACTTCTAGTGAGAAAGGGCTAATTTTATTAATGAAATGGAGCATATTGATATTTTTTAAATCTTGACATACTATATGTCAACATATGCAATTAATAAAAAGACAATAAATATACTTTTTAATTTACAATAATTTTTTATATTTCTTATTTTATTTACAATTTTTTGCGTTTATTTGTTACATTTTTTATTACCTAATATTTAACTTTTTTTATGAAAAAAAATATCTTAAATAGGCATGGCCTGTGCGTGGGTATACTAAATTAAGAATACATTATGAAATCTATGAATATATCATATAAAAAAACATATTAATCAAAAATTGAAAGTTACGTTCTGTTTTTTTTTTAAATATAAGTTAGTGGAAAATACACCTTTGTCACAAGTTTTGGGAATAAACCTCTTTTAAGTGTAATTTTATAAATCTTTATTGTAGGTAACGCGAGAAAATAATTTATTTGATAGACTTTACACTGTTTGAACAGATAAATAAAGCACCATAAAATTGATAAAATAAAGACATCTTTTCGAATTTATAATATATGTCTTAAAGATTAAATAATAAATTTGATATTTGAAACCGTTTAATGGGTTATTTTTCCTTTGTGCAGATAAAACCCGCTTTCTCAGCAACAATAATTTTCCCTTTGTACCTGGGTTTATCTTTGCACAATAAAGTATGGAAGACCGGCTATTTCCCGCCAATTTATACGCCGGTGCATGATTGGTCCGTGGTTCTTCGAGCAAACAACTTGCGTGGAAAAACGCAACTATCGCAAATATTTAATTTACTGCATTTTTATAAAGAGAGGTTCTTTGGTAATCTGACAAACAACAATATATTGCGTATAAGTGGAGCAAAATGGTCCCGAATAGGAATGTTTGATTTAGTGAGCTAGAGAATGAAATATTTGTACTTTTAAATGTGAGTTTTCGAGACGTACCCGTCTCTTCGTCTAGACACTAATTAAACCAACTTTCAAATTCCACTATACACCTTCACCATGGTAGTAAAAAACAAACGTGCTGATAGGATAGCTACACGCGGATAGTAGCCAACACCAACGTGCACTGATAAAAATTTCAAAAAATGTTTTTGTGGGAGAAATAGTATTTCATCAACCTTCGGACCGGAAAAATCAAACATGAAAAAAAAATGTATGATCAGTGCACGTTAGTGTAAGCTAATTACACCATGTGTCATATCAGCACGATGAATCTAAAGTGTCTTGCAACCACTGCTATAGTGAATGCGTATAGTAGGATCTGCATTTTGGTGTAAATAGTGTCCTGATCAAGAGACGGGTATGTTTCGCTTTTATTTGTCACTACTAATTTTAAAGCAAATATTTGTGGAAAAGAGAAAAAAACATAAATTTAAAAATTAGAAAAAATATTCTAAAAATAATAAACTTACCAACGCTAAAAGTGCACCTATATTTCGGTAGTCAGGTGGCAGAAGGGACAAACTCTTATTTTCTAAAATGTTTAGGGGCGCTGAAACAACACTCAATTTTAAGACTATAATCCAGAAACATAAATATTTTACTGTTATATTTAGATAATAAATTACTTATTGTGTATGCAGACAATTGGTAGAATTCCATATTTAATTTGGTAATGTATCCAAAATAAAACAAGTTTATTGGATTGTAATTCTACTTTATTTTTTATAAAATATACAAAGGGTATATTGTGACGCGTTTCGTCTTGTTAGAACATTTGAGCTTGTTTGAAAATGTTCTAACAAGACGAAACGCGTCACAATATACCCTTTGTATATTTTATGAAAAATAAAGTAGAATTACAATCCAATAAACTTGTTTTATTTTGGATACATTACCAAATTAATAAATTACTGTTCTTAATGATGTTTTTTTCTATGTGTATTTACTATAATATTTATTAAAACTTTTGAAAACAAAAAAATATTAAAAAATACAGATGGTCCCTTCTCCCATCTGACTACTGATTCATTATTCATATATTACAACAGAGAAATGGAACATTTAAAAAAGGAAATAAGGAAGTTTAAGCATTTCAGAGCTTGTAAGTGGTCGTTTTACATATTGTGCAACATTTATTATTGTGCTTTTGTTCAAATAACCATATTCTTTCAATTCTTCGATTTGTTGAACTTAATGAAGATAAAAAGATGAAACCTTTATTAATACGGGTGAGATTCATCTGACTAAATTATTACACCTACCTACTAGACAACGCCTGATTTAAAAAATATATTTTTATGTTTCTTCTTGGACAAGTTGGTTTGGACCAGTGTTTTTCAACTTTTGGAATACGCGACACCCTTAGGGATAGAAAAAGATCTGGCACTACCCATTCTCCTTAGGATGTCAGTTGTTCAAACCTTCCTTTTCACCTTTGCGTTATTTGTGTCCGCGACCCACAGGTTAAAAAACACTGGTATTTACAAATTATTTGTATTATAAATCCTCTTTCTCTGAACATACTCTAGAGTATGTTCACTAATAGAAAAGTTTTAAAACTTTTCTTTTTGAATTATGTTATTAATTTATGACTTGAAAACGAATACGCACAATTTTTGTTTAATAGTGGTACCAATTTGTACCGCAAGGAAATTACATAGTAAAAAGATTTTTATTTTTCCAGTACGATAAAGGAGATCACCCAGCTTTCATATCCGTTTGGGCTAATTTTGAAAGTGCCGGCCATCCAAATTAAATTTAATATTATAATAGAGTATTACAAAATAATCCCCTTTAATTATCAGACTTAAGTTTTAAGTCAAGATTATTTTATCAAGAAGTGGATATATTTGTTAGATTAAGAGAATTATAGAGGATAACATTAAAGAGATTTTTTTTTTCAATTTTATCCCTAAGCTTTTTTATAATGCACGTGAGACTAAAACGCAATTAACTACTATTACACCAGTTTTGACAAAGCAAAACTGCTTTACATCTATGCTAAGTGATACTTTGAGGCTAAATATTCAAAGGTAAATATAATCTCAGAGAATTGACTTACAACTTTGGTATTCTAATAAAAATGTTTATAATGCTGAGTTCTAATTAAATAATGCGTGTATATTTGTTGGCCCGTAAAGTAAAAATGAGCCCAATCTGAGTGATCTCCTTTACAAAAATATATGAAAATCCCACATTATAACCGAACCACAAAAATGTTTGAAAAAAAAACTTATTTGCTATCATCATTATAAAATTGAGGTTCTATGCATAAATGATCCCCGGGACTTACTTTTTGGGACTAATTACATCAAAATTACGGAAATCACTTAAAAATGTTCAAATACATATTTTTATTTTTTATTTTCTTTTATTTAGGAAACATACCGTACATTTACAAGGTTTAATATTTTACACAATTAGTCTTAACTCTAATGGACCAGTGAAGTTTCCATATTTTAAAGCAGTTATGTGTAAGGTTAATTATGAAAGTATAAAAAAGAGAAGGAAAAAAAGATATGAAAGTTGTTTAAAAATTAAAATTTAAGTAAAAAAAGATATTTTAAAGTTTGTTGTTTGTAGTGAGTATTTATAAATGGAAAAAATATTAAAAATGAAGAAAATTGTAAGAGTAATTAAATGTTAAGAATTGAAATAAAGAATGAAAAACATGCTCAGATGTAAAAATTAAATTAAATAGTATTAACATTTTTAAAAAAAATACAAATATGTACCGACTATGATTAGTCACATGTCAGAGGCCCCGGGTTATACACCGGCTCTACCACAACTCGATTTCCATTTTCTCTAGCACAGTTAATCAGCATTAAAATATTTGGGTGAATCGTCAAAACATACATAAAAAATATTTAATAAAAAAAATATTCAGAAATTCGTTTTTATCGACAAATACATGTTATAATTTTATTACAATATTTGAGTTTGTCCAAATGTTCGTAGACAAAAGACTGGATTTCTCTCCCTCGGGAGTCATTAAGAATAACAAATTACAACAGGGATGGAAACATAGGCAAAATGGTGAATGTTACACAATGTGTAAAGTGGCCACATAAACCAGCCAATGATAGGTCATAAGCCCTGTAAATGCCTTGACTACCATATTCCCTTATTTAAGGTATTCTCCATCCCTATTGTAATTTGTTAATTATGATTTTATGTTTAATGTTTCTACCTCTCTAATGGACCAAGACGCTCGTGTCAATTACGCACTACTTGTATAAAAAGATTTACAACAATTTCTAAGCGAGTATACTTAATTACAAAAATTAATTCATACAGCTTGGAAATAAGGATATGAGAGGGTTGAATATGATTCATGAATTTTGATTGAAATAATTTTATATTTTCAATATTTTTTATTTTTCGATGTAATTTATGAAAAAAAATTATTTCCGAGAAAGAAGAGTGATTTTGTCCTGCGCTAATTTTGCACCTAAGTACATTTTAATGAAAAGTTTTTTTTTTCTTAAATTTGTTAAAACAAACTTTTGTCTTTTGAAAAACATGTATTGTAGATTCTTCTTTAAAAATGTCATCGACTGTATTTATACGAAATTCTTTGAATACTAAATGAGATGTTATAAAACACTACATTCTGGTCATTTGAATTGTCATTTTAATAATGTTTTTTTGTGAAATTAATAAACAATATGAATTCGATTTCCAACATCCTCCCCATATCTCAAATACATACTGTAAAATAGATCATATTAGGGCACAATACACACTTTTTATACTTTTTAATTGAATTAAACAATAAACAAAATTACATAATATAAACTCACCATAATTAAATTGAGAAATAATATGTTGGCGATATTTTTTTACATATAACGACCCTTTTAGGCTTTTACTAACTCCACAACATTTTAAGAAACATTTTTATAACTGTATTTTTTGAACTTGGTAATGCGTGTATTGTGTAAGAGACGCGATTATAAACTGGATATCATATCAAATTTATAACTCGTATACTTGTAACAATATATAACGAGAGATGGTGCACGATATGTCCGTAGGTGAGAAAGGTGACAAGTGCCAGAAAACTAAATGACACTCAATCGGCTTCCGACTAAGAGGATATTTCTCAGGAAATCACGTTACAAATTGACACTGTGTCAAGCGAATTCTAGATCTGAAACAAACCAGAGCCTTTATTCAAGCTAAATTAACAATTTTTATTTTGCAATTGGGAAATATCACATTTTTTTAGAATTTTAAATTAATAATGGTCTATGAATTACAGTCAAATTAAAAAAAATGTTTTTTTGTACTTATTAATAGAATTAAAAAAAGTTTTCAAATTTATAATTTGGTATTCTCACCTCAAAATTATAATTTGGTTCGTTGCATTGGCCATGCCTCTAATGTGTCACGATTTCGTTACATTTTGAACCTTGTTTGTGCCCGTTTTAATTTAAATAGAACATCGCCACGAATTTCGACCCCACGATTGTCAAGGGCAAACATGTCGCGTTTTTGTAAAAAAGTATTTTTTTATAATTTTATTTGAAAAATATGTATGAAAACATTTTACCACAACATCCATATTGATTTGAACATGCAAATAATTTTTCTAAACGCATGTCACATGTTTTTGTCGGTATTCATAGCATGTGATATTTCTCTATCTTACAATCTTGCACATTTTGCATTTGTATTTGTTTTCCATAGTTTTTTAAATAAAATATTTAACTTATGTTTGAGCACCCGATGATAGATTGCTCAAAAATTTGTTTATTGGGACTTAAGTACATCTATGTTTTTTGGAAAAAAACGTTTTTCCTTTATAATATAACAAGTTACCCAACCCAGTAAGCCATGCAAATAATATATAAAATAAGGTATTTTCATGTTTTTTTTTACTATACACAAATATATATTCAAATATTTATTACTTTATGGAAACATACAGACAGACAGACATGTAGACTCTACAATGATTATTTACGTACTTTTTTAAATTTTATTTACTATAAATACGGCCGTAGCCAATTACAAGACAAAGA
Organism: Micrasema longulum; assembly: GCF_059751315.1. Lineage (NCBI taxonomy): Eukaryota > Metazoa > Arthropoda > Insecta > Trichoptera > Brachycentridae > Micrasema > Micrasema longulum. The sequence continues at coordinate 540,037 of NW_028278280.1, forward strand.
AATAAAAGTGCAAGAAACTGAACCAAAGGAACATAAATCTTTGAAGCAAAATCAAACAAGGGCAATAAAATAATACAATATATTCATAAACATAAAAACTAAGGTTCCTCTTAGAAGATTTGATAAATAGCAGATTTGAATTTCTGGTGACACGGTTGGCAACAAGAAAAGAATTTGATTGCAACAGAGATGGGACAGCTTGAAATATAAAGTATTTTGAAGGTCTATCTAGGTTCTACGTTTCTCCAATGAAGACAGATTGAGAGATTGTTCTATTTCAAAATAGGAATAATCGGTCCTTTGCAATCCGAGCAACCATGTCACTTGTCTTAGAAAACGGTGTTGGGCTAACTCGATTTGGTCAATATAAATCCTTTAGAAGACATTTTTTTTATTTATTTATTATTTACATACAATATTACATTTTGATTATTTTTTAAAACATTTTTAATGTTATTATTTTTTTACAGGACTCACCAAGCCAATTAATATGGCTCGTCGGTAAAGATCCTATACATCAAAACATATGATAACACTACATAGTTGTATGATAATAATTACTACTGACTTAAATATGAGGAGCGAAAAAAAAGTACACGTAATTTATGTTTTCAAATAATATTTAGAAAAGTGTAAAAAAAACAAAAAAACAAATAAATGATATCGCAATTATAAGATAAAAAATAAATACAAAACCGGAGTACCAAAATTAAAAACAGAAAATTTGATGGTATCAATGTTTCTAAAGCCCATAGTAAAAAGAAAGTTGAATGTTGGGGGTGTGCTTGTGTGTATTTGGAAGAGAGTTATTTCAATAAGCAAAAAAATACTATGATAACCGTATTGTAAGGTAATCACTGCGAGCCGTTTTGTATGTGTTCGTTTTTGAACCCGTAAATTATGAAGGAAAACATGTTTTTTTATTCTTTGATAGATATATATATATATATATATATATATATATATATATAAATAGAATCGTTTAATCCACTCCAAATATTATATTTATTTTTAACGTTATTCTTGATTTTGTAATTATTTTAATTTGGCATATCTGCCAGTTTTTTTGTTGCATATAATGTTAATTCTTGTTTTGTTCTGACCTTGAATGTATATTTTCTTTTCATTTATAATCAACTGGTGTGATTTTTTCCCTCTAATAAATAGTCATATATTTAAAACTTTGACGGCTGCTATTCAGTGTCGTATTTATAGCAATGAGTCATACGGAAATCAATATGAACTAAGAAAATAGGTATATTTTTTCTTATATGAATGATTGCGTTTGCTTTGTAATTTAGAATCTTTATTTTTATCGTTGAGGGCAACGCAGAATCTACATTATCTCAAATGTAAAGTAACTTGTACCTACAGGAATAAAGTGTCCATTTATTCAACGCCAGTGTTTTTATGGCAACTTTCGTATCGTAGTGGTAACACCATTCAAACAAAACTCCTCTTATTTATGCTCTCCTGGAATTTTCTTTTATGTTTATCGTGAGTAGATCGCTTCCTAAAGAGTTGGATCAGATGTGTTCCACTTGTCAGTCGTAGAATAGTCCCTTAACAAAGGCCAGCTCAGAGAAGGTGTATGTCGTATGTTTGCTGCGAACTAACGAAGACAATTATAAGATGAACAGCTTTAGGGGAGTTGAGAGCTCTCGAAATGAAGAGGGTGGGGATATTGACGATTTAGTTCTAATTCAGATCGCTGTCCTGCATCCCCTATAAATATTTTTCATCCGTGCTTCATTCTTACTGGGGTGATATTATTTTTTTTATTTTTGGGGTGCTAAGACATAAAACCATTTCAAACATAAAACGCAAGAATACGTACGAGTAGTTTGACCAGTTATATGAAGATATTTTTTTTGTTTATAATTTTTATTATTATTCAGAAGGTGTTTTATACTATTTGGCCTACATCACAAAACGAATTATTCTATTTTATACAATAACATGAAAAATAAATGAATATTTGGATCAAACATTGCTAGCTGATTTCTCGTAAAACGAAATCATATCAAATTGATCTAATAAAATTATTATGCTTCGGGAATAAAAACATAAAATCGCTGCTGTTTTCATTATTATCCATATACGTATATGCGTATATCATCACTGTCATACGTATTATTATATAACTTTTCTACATTCCATTTTTCGACATGTATAAATTTTTATTATTTATATTTTTCTATTATTATTTTGTATATTTTTTTATTATTATTTTGTATATGGTTTTGATTATTTTGCATATTGTTTTGTTTACCTGTATATTTTTTTTAAATGTAAATAAATATTTTTGATTTATATATCGAAGAGTCCTGACTTAACACGGGACATAAAAAACATATAATTGTGTCTATGTAAAATTGTGTATTTTGTGCATTAAATAAAAAAATACAAAAAATCAAAATGAATATCTACTTTAAAAAAATTTAATTTCTCGTTCTTCAATTTGATTCTGTGTCCGGGCACCAGCAGCTAAGAAATAGAGTTATCTGCGTGAAATAGGTAAAACTAGAATCCAGAATCAGTGTTTTCTTTTCGATTACTACTCCAAAGAAAATCCAAAACTCAAAATAAATCAGCTTCGTAGTGTATGCAGTTGAGGCGTTTATCGACCATTTTGGAGGTCCTAATATTTTTTTTATTAAAAAAATAAATAAATACCATTGTGAAAAATAAAGGGATCTGCACCGCAAAATTTCCTAGTTTATGTCACCAGAATCCAGACGCGCTGTGTTAAAGTACGAATGCTATATCTTAATTTAATCATACTGATGAAATTTAATTTGTTATGCAAAAATTAGTAGCTACCTATTTGTCTAATTAAAAACAGGTATCAGTAAAAACCACAGTTTTTTTAATACAACGGTTTTCATGCTGAAAATATTTAACAATGGGAATTTTAATTCGGAGAGCAATTCAAAGTTTTTTTTTAATTCTCAAACGGCAACCGACATTTGTGACAGAAGCTTAATTAGAAAACGTTTTCAGTGGCGAGACTCTAAATCACGAACTCCCACCCCTTGTAACTACTCAGCATGCACAACGGACCACCGCTAGACCAACGTACTACCCCCTAATAGGGGAAAAGATAAAAACAAGTAATTGAAACGAATGAAATCAGATGATTGAGTTTAGAAATATTTTACATCGATAAACCAAATTTATATATATCGTCATTACCAGTGGCGCCACAGCTCGTTGAGAGCCCTGACTTCCTTTAAAATGTGTGTCCATTCCATCCTCCACCCTGCGGCTCTTCTCCATTTCATCAAGCTGAAAAGGAAGTTAAGCTTTTTTTATTATTTGTCAATAGACTATTAAACTAAGCCATTAAAAAAAATGTATGTCTTATTATCAGTGCTATATTTTTTTGAAGTTTTGTATTTCTGAAATAACTCTAAATGTGACGTCAGGGAAATTTCTCTGTTAGTTCTTCCGGTTTGTTCGTTTACGAAAAGCCAACCGGATATCTTTAACAGCTCTAATATCATTGGTTGGTTCGTATGAACCAGTGACGTCGATCGAAGTAGTGCGTTTGCATTAATTAATTTTTTTTCGAACATTTTCAAGAAACTTTGCGGTACAATTGAATGCTCTAATTTTTACCGCGCGCAACAAAATATTTTTTAAATCCAATTTCCCGTAGGGCTGAAGTTCCTCTTTATTCTTATGTCACTTCTCATATCATCCAAACATCTTGATTTTTGTGTGCCCCTGTTTCATCTGCCTTCCAGATTGGTTAAAATAATTTTATTGAGAGTGTAATAATAATTCATTGTGCGTACATTGCATAACGATTATAATCTTATTTTTATGAATTTTACAATGTTGGGTTCGCCATATAGTGCCTCTAAATCATGAGTAAACCGTCTCCTCCATACTCTGTTTTGGTAAACAGGACCAAATATCTTCCTTAATATTTATCTTTCAAATTCTAATTTTTTGGTCATAACCCAGCATTCGGCACCATACGCAATTACTTAACCGAGGAGAGTTTTGTAAATAATGGTCAGCGTTTTTCTATCGATCAATTTACATTCCATAATAACGTTAGTTAGCTGCTCTAATCTCGGCATTATAATTGTTATTATTAGTAATTTCAGTAAATATTTCATGAAAGTGATACAAACATGTTAAAAACGCCGGTTTTATACAAACATGTTGTACAAAACCAAGTTATGGTCACGTGGTAGTATTGTAAACTCACGAGCCAAAGATCCTAGGTTCAAATTCTACTCTACGATAGAAAGATTTCCATTTTTCCAGCAGAAGTTATTTGCTTTTAGGAAATGGTATGAAATCTTAAATATTTGTGTAAATAATAAAAACTCAAGTATTTCTCTTTATCAAAAAAAAATTTTTTTGATGCCTTAAAAGTGATGTTAATATGTTTATATCTAAATTTAGTTTTTCCATGCAAGACATTTAACGGACATATTTGTAAATCTCCATTACGCTATCTCCATGAGAGTTCGTACGTTTTTTTTGTTTTATTGTGTTGTTTGCATATTAATTCTTCTTATTTCTAATTGTTGAAAAGAATAACATGTCATGAAATAAATAATAAAGAGGCGACCTGTGTGGTGTAGTGGCTAAGATAAATAAAAGACGCGTGATATTTTAATCCACAAATTTGGAATATCGCGACATCTTCGAGACTGGTATCTTTATTAAGGAGTTCTATGTATTTTTACAAAATAGAGGTAAGGATACGAGTAGATAATTTTAAGTTATATGAAAGTAAATTAAATAAAGTTATCTTTATTTTAAGGATCATTATCAAATTTTATTCAGGTTAACTAATGAGTTGATGTAATGCTATTTTAATGAGTTTAAGTATTGTATTTTATTTTTATTGTCCCATCCTTCGTGAGTGGGATTTTTGTAAATTATGATTTCTGAAAAACAAAGGGTAAAAAGTCATTCATAAAAATATATTACAATGGGTAAAGTACTTAGTGTCGCGAAAGCGATGTAACCGGTCACTGGATATTTCGAATTTGTGTATTAAAGTTTCACTCGTATTTTATTTATATAATAAATTAAAATGAACTTCCATCAAGAATTTTCACTTACAAACTTAAATGTTTTACAAATTTTCAATTTCATATTTTTCTCAAACCTTGGTATTTTGTGCTGTAATTTACCAATGTTATTGGGCCTTCTAGCTTATTGTGGGAAAAAATGTAATAAAAAACATGTTTTCCAATTATTTCCTCCCTGAAAAATATAAATACATTCTGCTATTTCCGTTGTTACAATTTCCTCTGAAATCAATAAAAACTTTTAAGTCCGTTGTTTACAGTTGATTTATCAAGCGTTTCGAGTTGTTTCAAATACTTGTGTCGTTGTTCAAGTAAAGTGTGTTTTAACGATGTTCTCGAAACACAGAAAGTTAACATAGATACTCAGGGCCGTCCATTTATCTTTAAAACGTCACTTTCATGTCAGTGCGTTAAGTAGCATCGCTGTTACCTGAATAAGTTAACACAAATTAGGGAAAACTTTCTGGGTTCAGAAAATACATTGAAATCAACAAGAAGCAATGATTAAAAAACTTTTCCAAACGGAACGGTCTTAAAGTACAAAATAATCATTGAAAATAATTAAAGAGAGTATAATTTGGTTACAGCCTCATTTTATTACTTTATCGAGAATATAAGTACAGCTTATCTGTATCCATAAAAAAATAGGACCCGTATGTTTGTGGCCGCAAATTTTGGGAAGTGATACATGAATTGACTCATACTTTTTACAGAACATTGAGTTTTACTAGAAGAGGTTTCTATTTACTTTTCATTCGGAAGTTCCGAGAAACGGAAAATTCTATGCGTTTTCAAATGACCCATAATTAACATAGTTAACAAGTACTGAATGACAGTTCTTCACAGTGCTGCTATTTTATGAATTTTAGCCAAAATAGCAACACTTTATTTTACCTACAATCTACATATATAACAATTTAGGTTCCGCATGTTTGCGGCCGCAAATATAGGAAAGTAATCAATGGGTTGATTCAAATTTTTTACAGCCCATCAAATTAAGATATTAAATTAAACAATGTGTTTTCTGGGTAAATGAATAGTTACAAAATATGAGTTTTTCCAAATGTTTGTAGACAAAAGACTGGATTTCACCCCCTCGGGAGTCATTAAGAATAACAAATTAGAACAGAGATGGAGAATACCTTAAATAAGGGAATATGGAAGTTCAGGCATTTACACGGCTTATGACCTGTCGTTGGCTGGTTTAAGTGGCCACTTTACACACTGTGTAACATTCACAACTTTGCCTATGTTTAAACATCCATATTTCTTCAATTCTTCCATTTGTTGATTTTAGTGAAGTTAAAAAGCTGAAACCTTTATTATAGTAAAGAGATTCATCTGGCTAAATTATTTCACACACAAGGCAATGTCTGTAAACAACTTTCCAATTTTATTATTGGTATTTTCCATCCCTGTTGTAATTTGTTAATCTCAATGACTCCCGAGGGGGTGAAATCCAGTCTTTTGTATACAAATATTTGGACAAACTCAAATATTAAAATGAAACCAACTGGTCCAAGAAGAAGTTTAAAAATTTGTTGAGGAGATTATTAAAACAACGCATCTTTTAAAAATGTTTTTCTTGTGTATATTTTATTGATAAATTAAGCTCATTTATTTTGAAAAAATGTATTTTCAAAATTAAATTGTACAATCTTTACGAGAACTTTAAATTACTTTTAAGAAAGAAAAATCATTCAACAGCTATGATATATATATGATACATTTTTCAACTCCCTCTTCTCTTAATTTTCTCCTTACGCTACCGTCTTCATTCCCGCCCCATTTACTACAATAAAATTTCTGTTTTTTTAGAAGTAACCATAGCATGTATAATATTTCCTTTCTTAAATTGTACAATTTGTGGAATCCTGTTTTTTATTTTGTTCTGAGCCCATGTATTTCTTAAATGTTTTTCTATAAATAATGATGTAGAATAGTTGATTTTCCAAATAAAATAAAAATTAAATTCTCATGCAATGGCCATTTTGTTTTGATTGTAATTAACCGAATAAGAAAGGGCATTGTCGCATTAAAATAGGCTATAAAGATTTAATTCAGCAATGAATCTGGTGGACTAGAGCAGAACAATGAAGTTTCCTGTACGAAGACTGTTTAACAACCTTCCCGCGCGCTGAGGAAAAGGGTTAAAAAAGAAACAGACGATTAAAGGACTTTTTCATTAAAAATTAAGACTTCGAAGTGTCATTTGTGATCAATTATTTAAAAATAATATTGAATAAACACCAAGTAAGTGCTTTCAATATAACATTTTAAATTATTTTTTTCTCTATTTTAATTTCTTGGCATGCACTATTTTAATTTTCACATATTTATGTTTTAATGATAATTTTATATGCTTTTTGTATTTGAAATGCTCTCTCAAAATTTATTATTTGCATAACGTTGTCTAGTTTTCAACATTATTTAGAGTATGTCCAGACGCTTTTATGCATTTCTGGATTTTACTCTACGGGGAGTTTTAAAGATTGAAATTAATTGACACAGAGAGTAAAATTGAACATTCTGTGAAATGTTACACAGTGTGTAAATTGGCCACTTAAACCAGTTATTTACTAGTTTTATACCCATAAATATCCAAACTTACTTCTCAAAAACGTTTTTACTCTCTGTTGCAATTAATTTTGATTTTCTTTTAGTAACTTATCTATGTTTTATATTCGTACCTTTGAAAAAGCATTCTAACGCAATGTACATATTGCACCCTCAAGATGAAAACAAATTAACTCAAAAAAAGCTTTAAATGAGTTTAGATCATAAAACGACTTCAATGAACATTACTCATCTTTCTGCATTTAGAAAACACAACATTCGGGTGGTAAAAGGACAAAACTGTTTCATCAGTCTCTTTATTAGTCAGATAATTTAGATTCTGTGTCAGTACGAAAGCGACGCAATTAGTGTTGTGTTCACATTGCTGTGTGAAAGGTGTAACGCAGACAAACATATAGTGACCGAAAGCTGGTTGAGTCGATTTTATTCCTATACAAATGGCATGTTTACTTTATTTAGCTTTGTGATTGTTTCGTTCCGACTTACCGATAATCTCAGTGACTTATTTAAGTGAATGTCATTTTATTATTTATATTATCGATAATATTAGTGACTTATTTACGTTTATGTCATTTTGCGAATAAACAAAAACATGGGTTTGGTTACCTGATCTTACCTAGTAAATATATGTTTTTATCTTATTTATCTATGTGCTTTCGTTTATTTTTTTTTCCAGTCTCATAATGATTCATTAAATTAATGTTTTGTTTTAACTTATATAAAAAAAAAATTATTACATTTTTTAAAAATAGATTCATAGCTGAAACCCTTTAGCATCATTTTCAACTAAAAAATTGGTGCTTACTTCCAAATATACAAAACAATTTAAGAACGAATACGAAGTTATCACAATTTACATTCTTCTTTTGCAATTTCCCAAAAAGTTGAGTTCTATAGTAGAGTCGTTTTCGTCCTAAAGGTGTGATATCACGTTTTCAATAATATTTTGAGTGTGTCCAAACGTTTGTTTATATGGCTGAATTTTACTCTACAGGGAGTTTTAAAGATTGAAATTAATTACAACAGAAAGTAAAAATTAACAGTCTGTGGAATGTTACACAGTTGTAAAGTGGCCACTTAAATCAGATATTTAGGGGTCATTAACCTATAAATATCCAGATTTCATGCTCAAAAATGTTTTTACTCTTTGTTGCAATTAATTTTGATTTGGTTTTAGTTACTTATCTATGTTTTATGTTCGTACCTTTATAAAAACAATTTTTTAAAAAGCTTTCCAACGCGATGTACGGATTACGTTTTTTGCTTGGTATAAAAATTTAATAAAATAAAGCGCAGAATTTGTATAAAAGAGAATAGAAAATTTGAGAAGGAGAAATGTAGCGCTGTAGCAATTGGAGGAACCACATAAGAGTAAGTTTGAGGGACCGCTCATAGTAGTAATGAATGCCTGAGGCAATCCTTATACCTCTGACCGTGGCTAGGACCTCCAGGGACTAGATCTCTCCATTTACAAGTGAACTTAGCCTTAGAGAAACTAACGAGGCATTCGTATTCAAATTTAACACGAATGGGCATTCAACATATACCAATGCGTACATGGAACATTTATTTGCAAAGATTAAAACAGTCAAATTTTAAAATCGATATTGTGACAGCATTGGAGCAAGTCCATGTCCATTTATAAAAGTAAATAAGATACATAATAAACAAAGCTCGTGAAAGACACAACAAATAAAACAACAGAGCTTTGACAAAACCTTTTACGACATGAAGACAAGATCTGGACTATTTATTTAGTGCTCGTATAAATCATGGTAGACTTAAACCTAAAAGTTCTAGATTCTAAGTTGAGTTTACAATGCGACAAAAAACTTAAGGCTATAGTTTGTTCTAAAATAATCGAGGAACAGCTTTGCGTTGTTTCTCAGCTAGTCAAATAATATTTTTTATATTTTGACCATTCTACGTATCTACATTTTTAGTTCTATTATATTTAATTTCAATTTTCTTTTCATATGTTTGTATTTTTATTTTTTTAACGAATACCGCTTTTTACTTTTTTTTCCTATTAACTTCTTTGTAAAGGTTACATAACTATTTGAGTATAGTATTACCAACACAATCGAGTATTCTGGTTAATTCTGGTGCTTGAAGCATAATATCTTTTAAATTATTATTTGGTAGACTAAATACGTGATCTAATTAAATAATTTGGTGTGAATTTTGTGTGAAATCACCATATTATAATTTCAATATGCCCACTAATTTCAGAAAAACCACGTTCATTTTTCAATACTTTAAGTTAGGTGGGTAAGTTTCATTAGTTAAAAAATATTTTAATGTCTTGACAAAGGAAAACTCGCTAACTAAAACTGAAAGATATTTAATATATTTATAGATTTAATGTGAAAAAAATATTTTTATTTGATTGTTGTTTCTGATTATTTTGTTAGATTCCGACAAAATTATTTTTAATTACAGATTGTTTTTTATTACATTTCGATCGCTTACTAACTTCATTTTTTGTGTGAATAAGTATTTAATATATATGTATATTTTGTAAGTTTCGCTAGCCTCATAGCGTTATTTTGAGTGACAAATTCTTCTTTATTTCATTTCAGTTGCTCCGTATATAAAAAAATACATTGTGAAATGAAATAAGACTTGAAGGGACAAATTTGATACGACTTATTCAAATAAGTATCGCGTATTAGGTCGATTTAGATTGAAATTGCAGCTATTGAGAATATTACATCAATAAAATAGATCCATAAAATAAATCAATAAAGTTATGTCTCAATCTTAGTATTACATATGAATAAATGAAGAATAATCGCTCCTTGAAAGACCCCGATAAATCACACCAAACTTGACAAATTCGACCTGTCTATTTTCCAACCCTTCACTCGGGCGATATTAATGCAAGGAATATTATTTCCATACTAGACATATGCACCGGCATACCTTCCTTGGACAATTTGAATAAGTGAGGCGGACTTATACGGCCCATAACCACGGACAAGAGACATATTGGGGTTGCCATGATCCGCGAGGGTTATTAAGGGGCGAGTTTTTATTTATGTTACTATTTTATTTAACAATATAATTTTTTTTTCAATGCAATAATTACAACTAAACTTTATTTGAATAGCGGAGCTAAAAAATCATGCCTTTTTGGACGAACAAACAATGTAAAGATTTTATCAATAATATCAATTAAAAAAATATATTCAATTAGGAGTCAATTATTCGAATGCAACTCATCAATTTTGTCACCATTGTAATAAAATTGAGAAAATTTAATTCAAATTTCTCCGGTTCATAAATTTTAACTAGCATTTACCATGGGAAAATATAAATTATAATCTTCTTTTATTTAAATTGAATTTACTTAAAATTAGTGATAGAAAAATGATTTCTGATCTGTTTTTTTGTTGTATAAACATGCAAATAATCTGTTTGATTCAAATTATTTATTGACAATTATTAATGGAATTCTATTGTTATGATGTTATAACTTATATTTACATATAAGTTATTGATTGATATGGTATTTATTTTGTAAAACTCCATATTTAAACTTATAATATTATAAATCAAACACTGATTTAAGGTTAACTGAACAAATCAAGTTCAGTAGATTCAAATCAGTGTTTGATTTCTAATATTATAAGTTTACATATAGAGTAAACGGTGCACTTAAATCGACCTTGGCAAATAAATGCTTGTCACAAGAGGCAAAATTGGCAGTTCACAACGGAGTCCTGGTCCCATCCCTGATGTATGGGAGCGAATTATAGACTTGGAAAAACAGGGATGAAAGTAGGCTGAATGCTGTCGAAATGCGATCTCTCGGGCGAATGTGTGGTAAAACTATGTACGATAGATGCACAAATGTTGAGATCCGTACATTATGTAAGGCTGAGATAAGCATTATCGACAAAATCAAGAAAGGAGCTCTGCGCTGGTTTGGACATGTAGAACGAATGGACAGCGAGAGAACGGCTAAGAATATTTACAATGCAAATGTTGATAGATGCAGAAAGAGAGGAAGACCGAGAAAGACATGGCATGACCAAATCCAACAAATACTTAAAGATGGACATGTCAAAAGTCGGAATGATCGGCGCGCGTGCATGAGAAGATGTATGAATGTAGAGAAAGCGAGATCTTACGGGGAAACGGCGTGATGGTTTGTTTTTTTTGTTTTTTTTTTACATATAAGTTATTAATTTTAAAATACTTGGTACACTTTCGCTTTTTTTTTACCAATTAGCGCTTTCACCCTCTAATGGGCATCTTCTAAGTATTTTTAAATTAAAACTTAAATGTAAATATAAGTTGTTCCATCATCAATGCAAATAATCTTTGTGTTGTTCTCGATTTGGTTGAATGTATCTATTTCATTGTGCCTAATAAGCCAATGAGGCGTCACAATTAATTCTCTTTTTCCAAAAATCCCTTCTCTCAGGAACTAACACATAGATGGCCTAAAAAAAATATTTGTTGTAAAGTTTAATAACCAATTATTCCACAAATTAAATAAATATATATTTTAAGAATAATTAAGTACCCAATACGGTAAAACTCTCTAAATTTATTGCAACAAAGAGGGAAAACATGTTGAGAAGGGATTTACACACGAAGTAACATTCATCATTCTGCCTATGTTTAAACATCCACATTTCATCGACTCTTCCATCTGTTGACTTTTGTGAAATAACAGTAGTTTAGGCTGGATTTCTTGTCCAGGGAATAACTCCCTAGAGAGGAAATCCAGCCGGTCTACAAACATTTGGACATACTCAAAGAATTGTTGATCAAACTAACTGATATGAGAAGAATAAAAATTGCAAAATTGTTTTCAGACAGTTTTTTACTTCACAAAAGTCAACGGATGGAAGTGCTCCCTAGAGAAGAAATCCAACTGGTCTACAAATATTTGGACATACTCAAAGCATTGTAAGTATAACTCTTATTATCTGAATTAAGGAGCGACAAATTTGATTGGTTTTAAATTATTTTAATTATTATTACAGGGAATTGGAATCACATTAAAAACCTATATCACAACGTTTATTGCACAATTAATTTAAAATTGAATACTTTTTATTTCCCGCTGACGATCTGGATATTTAGAAATCCGAATGACTGGAGCAAAAGGAGTTCTACTGTATTTTCAATTGTTTTTTTCATTTAAAAATATATTTTAAGTTTTGTTGATTATTTGTAATCTCTGTATATTTATGTTAAAGCCGGGCGTTAATGCACTCATTAATTATCATTATTAAAAAAAACATTATGTGAAGATCATTATTGAACTTTAGATAGGGCTTGTTTAAACGTGGAGGGGGTGTTTGTGGATGGCGAGTAACTGTAAGGGTGGAGGTGACCAAAAGGAGAAATATTGGTGAGGTCGCCGGGGGCTGAACCGGCGACATCCATCTAGTTTCAATATCACTTACTCTGGATGAGACTCACACCTACACTTCTACCACACTCAAATGGATATATAACATTATTTATATCATCCGGTTTTGACAAATAACGCTAAGTAATATTATTTACTTATTATATTCATTTAAAAATTATTTATTTATTTACATTTATTAAGACGCATCTCTCAACTCCATGGGACCAAGGTCTAGTGTTGAGGTATACTCTGTGTTAAAAATATCATGTACGCCCTTATTTTTATATGTTAGGTATATGTGTGTGTATGTATGTGGATACATATGTGCATGTATGTATATTTGTATGTGTGTGTGTATATGCAATATATTTTATATATGTGTATATATGTATTCATGTGAGGGTGTGTGTGTGTACCTATATATGTATATATAAAATATTTCTATTTTTTTTAGTTTTTATTTATTTATTTATTTTATTTATTTGGATAACCAACAGCTTTAATTATCTCATATTTATATAACAAAAAAAATAACAAATAAGCCAATTACAGGTTTTCACAAGTAGCATCACAGTAAGTTAAAAAAGATTCTCGAACATAAAATGAATAGTAATTAAATGTAAATTTAAAAGAAAATAAAAAAATACTACGAGTTATTTCGAAAGCAAACGCCGTACGTTATTAAGATTATTTGCAAATAAATCTATGTTAAATGATTTATTTATTACATTAAAATTATTAAAAGTTCGCCATATATACGAATTTTGCCTATAATTAGATAAAAAAAGAGGTATGTGAAGAATAGGATTATTTCTTAAAACTTTGGAAGGAACATTGATAGAAAGTTTGCAAAGTAGTTCAGGACAGTCAATTGAACCAGAGGCAATTTTAAGTAAATAAATTAATCCGCTATTTCACGACGTTTTTGCAGAGGCAGTAGGTGATGTTTTTTACATATATGAATATACTGGTCAGATTTAAACTCAAGTTTCAACCGGAAACACATGAACTTTACGATTTTTTTTTAAATATTTTCAATGCGTGCATTGTACATAGGATTCCATATTTGTGATGCATATTCTAAGTTGCTTCGCACTAATGTACAGTAAAGGATTTTAAGTGTCTTTGCAATAGTGAACGACGTAGAGCTACGCATAACAAATATATGTAATATATTTTTTTCATTTTAAATATGTATTTTCTTTATAAGAAAGCATTAGTAAAATAATTAATTTGAGACCCCTGAAACATAATATATACAAGCAATCACACTTGCTTCCTTAATAGGTTCATGCTCATATTTCTCATTCGGTTGTACGTGTGAAGTGCGGACTACTGACTCTGCAACAATAACCGATGAACCAGAGATTCAGTATGTTTGTATAATATACTCATATAACGGTCTGTTTATTTTTATTTCTGATGAATTTGTGTGCCTATGTAAAATTTACAAACCTAAAATGTATCTCTTATTTACTACTTTTCTTCTATACTTCACTGTTATACTATAAATCTTTTATTATTTTCTTTTTTCATTAAACATTCCTTTTATTTTATTATATAAATAAAACACGAGTGATACTTTAATCCACAAATTTGGAATATCAAGTGACCGGTTTCATCGCTTTCGCGACATCTTCGAGACTGGATCTTTATTAAAAAGTTAAATGTATTTATACAGAACAGAGGTAAGGATACATAATTCAAAGTTATATGTAAGTAAATTAAATAAAGTTATTTTTATCTTAAGGATCATTATCAACAAATTTTCTATGGGTTAACTAATGAATGGATATAATGCTAGTATCACTCGTGTTTTATTTATATAATAAATGACGATGAACTTCCATCAAGAATTTTCACTTACAAACTTAAGGGTTTTAGATTCCTTTTATTGAGTTTAACCATAACAATATTATATTATATAACTTTGTATTTAACTTTTATCTTATACAAATTGGCCACTGCCGCGGCCGTTAGTTATAATAATAAATAAATAAATAGATTTATTTTTCGGATGTGTAATTAATTATGATACGAATATCTCATTACAACTCATCCAGTATCCAGTGTATATACAGCTACAGGGTGGGAGGTAATAATATTCACTATGCACGAGCGGATGCGGGCACAGACGGACGGGGCGCGACCGCAGTACCGCGGAGAGAAACTTTCGCCGAAGTTCTCAGTAAATATAGAACCCTTTAAGATCCACGCTGTAATTTATTTGCCCTGTCATATTTTGTAATCTTGATTTGTTGGCCAACTTTGTTTGTCTGGTCAAGTGGTAATAAATATCCGACGTCCGTTGTCAAATCGTTTTCTCATTTGAACACAATATGATACTCGTACTTGAGTTAAACGTAGATATGCAGACAGCAGCCAGCCATATAAAAGTTAAACTGAGATAATGATTGAGATAATAATAATTTTGTTAAAATAGTGAATAATCCAATCGACAAAACACATATAATGTTTTTTACTTCAATAAATGATAAATAGTGCAAATATTATTTTTTTTCATAATAAAATCTTCTTCTTCTTGCAGTGTTTTATCAGGCTCCCCCGACGTTGGCGATCGACCTGTGCTACTCCGAGGCCAGGACAACTGCTTGTTGGATTTACTTGCCATAGAGTGGTTTCCCGTTGCCTTCTCAGGAAGATTTTTTTGTCGGGGTTGCTTTACCTTAGCTGGGGGGTTCTGGTTTGAAGGCGCCAGAAACTCGCCTTTCATCCTCTCGTTATCCGATGTGATCACATCGTTATGAGAGTGATTCCATTGCCCAGGGTCCTCGACGTGGACGTTAACAGTTGAACTAGTCAGTAGTGTTGCCGATGGAACGCAACTGGACATTCGCAGAATTTAACACGATCACACCCTCCAGCAAGATGTGACTCACTGCGACCCTACTGACGGTTCGAAACCCTACTTCAACGTAGAATAATACAATAAATATTTTAATTATGTATTATACCAGTTTTAATGATTTTTAAAGTCTGATTGACCACACAACCCAAGACAAAAAGTTTGCAGAAAACAGCCAGCCCTAGTAAAACTCTGATGTATGTGGTGTCATTATGTACTGAACATGTTATTTTTTTTTAATGTGTATGCAGATAATTGGTAAAATTCCATATTAAAATTTGATAACGTTTTTTTTAGACGAAACGTGACACAAATATTTGAAAAAATAAAAGTAGAATTAAATCCAATAAAAGTGTTTTATTTCGGATACCTTATCAATTTTTTTTTTTAATCCCCTAAGGGGACCCTTAGTTACACAAAAAACGTATCTCGACTTCTTACAATTTTGAGTTAAGTAAATATGTACAACCTCTCTCAAAATCACAGTTTCTATTCAGTCTCAAAGAAAGGTTTCTCGATGATACTTTATTTCTAGCTTTAAAAGTAAAAGCTTTAAAGGTACTAATTGTATTTTCATTTTTGTATCGTGTCGCGCGGTTTTTATCTGTTTTCTCAAATAGGACAAAATTTAAATATGTTTTTGTGCTACTAAGGAGACAAAATGTAATTTTTTATTCAGAATCATTAAATTAATTTGTTACAAAACCTAATAATTTGTTTAAGGAGTATTGATGACTTTTTTGGGTCTGGCTAACTACACAATATGCATTTTACATAAAACAGCCAGATCTAAAATTGAATGATACCTCATTCAAACATTGAATGTATTAGGTGACATTCTGTATTAAAACATACTTTTTTATTCAAGTATTTTTAAATTGATGGATTAATAAAATTAAAATGTTCATATATTATTCACTTTAATTAATTTTAGAGAATTAGATTTCTGTAGTCATTAATTTTCCCATCAGCATCTTTACCGTAAGATTTTTCTAGTGTTTTAAATGTTTTCTGCAAATTGAGAAATGCCGTTTTTGTGATCAACACTATTTTTAGAAGGTGATTGTTACATTTTTTGTATGAAAGCATATTGGTTGCTTTTATCAGAACATAGAATTGACATTACTGCACCCGATAACACAAGAATCTCATTGTTCAAAAACTGTGGACTGGCTGCTTTCTGCATAACTACGTTCATATTATGTGTAGGCATAAATCGATTATTATCTTTCCTATCAGCTCCTAGTCCTTATTACGTCTAATTGTTTTATTCAATCACCTACACTTAGACAATTAGCAAAAGTTATCAAGTTCGAGCATTCTTACATGTACACGACATTTTTTAATATATTTATTAAATCATCGTATTATCATCGTAATTTTAAAATTACACCGCCCGCGACGTCACGAGCTCAAGTCGGTGATTTTTTCTTATAATTAAAATCAAAACCCCATACCCGTCAAAACACACTAATCGTTAAAAAATATGGCTCTCTGGAAACCGGACATCCATCACAACACTATAATTGGTAAATTATTGCTAATACATGTTCACTTGAACCTGTGACGTTTCAAAGAATTTCACTGTTTTAAACCATTTTCATGAGTTTATTTAAACATTTTCGAGAAACTTTAAATGCTCTAGTTTTTACCGTGTGTGAAAAAACAATTTTTATATCCAATTTTCCGTAGCACCAAACTTTCTTATTGAGTATTGTACACATTAACACGACCACACTCATTAAACAAATAAATATCTTCGTAACCATATTACATTAAACGTTCATTTTTCACTGTGAAAATTTATATCATGTTATCATCATCATCATCATCACCCCCCTTTCCGCACCCCATGGTGCATAGGGCACTGCATTAGAACATCAAATGTAGCGTGCCAAAATCATATGTTATATAAAGGTAAGGTTACGTAAGCTTTACGACAAGCCCACATTATGTGCTCAGAAGATTGATCAGGATGTCCGCGGTAGCACGAAAGATAATCAACAATATTAAAAACAAAAACAAAAAAAACATTAAAATTACCATGACCCAATTAAAACTGTGCGGTTCAGCGACCTGGGATAACTTTAATTATTTACTTAAAGTTTTTTTTTTTTTTCTCTACTTTTTTATATTTTCGATTTTTTTTCTCTTATTTTCCACTAAAATTTAGTTAAGTATTAAAAAAAATCCAGCTTTTTTTATACGTCTCTCTTTTACTTTCACACCATAGATTTCATAATATTTTCAAAATTTAGTATACTCACGCACAGGTCACGCCTTTGAGGGATTTTTTTGTTTTAATAAACTAAGTGATATATGAAATAAAGAAATGTAAATTAACAAAATAAACAAAAAAAAAATTAAGACGCATTTATGAGTGAGGATAATTCACATTATAAATGATTGCGCGTGGCCGTATAATAAGCTGGTCCATTTGCCCATCCTTTATATCGTACTTACATAGTTGAAGGTTTACTGATGAAATGTTTAGCAAGGAGTTGTAAAATCCTAGCAAGAGAAAACATCCCTCGTGTCGAGCCTCCGGCTGTCACAACTCCTGGTTTCCCTTAACACGGGCTGTACATTACATTAGCGTCCAGAAAAAGGACAGGGTCGAACACCGCAAAATAGCCACTACAAATTTTTAAAATCTTTTCCGAAATTGCCATTCCAGTGGTTTTTTTTATTTTTTAAAAGATTATCAAACTGAGCCAAAAAAAATAAAAAATTTATTTTTATGGATCGTATTATCAGCGCCATTTTTTTAAGTGTTATGATTTTAATATTACTCCGCTTGTGACGTCTCAAGCTCTCTACGGTAAGAAGTCCTGATTGGTGAGATGGATCCCCGGTAATCAGAAATTACCAAAACACTCTGTCATTGGTTGATTTTGTAGAACTTATAACGTCATTCAATGTGGCTCATCACTATCATTTTTTTATTTTTTTATCGTTGTAGGAAAACTCCTCAGTACAATGAAATACCCTAATTTTTGCCGCTCGTAAAAAACTATTTTTTTATATTCGATTTCCCGTTGCATTATACTTCCTTATGACATGATCCTCCTAATCATGATATATATTTTACTAAACGACTTTTGAGTACAGATTTTACTAAAAGTTGAACATTACTATGCTGCATTTAATATAATTAATTATATTTATCCATCTTGCGTGCGTGAGAAGATGAAGGAATGTAGAGAAAACGAGGTATATATGCAAAAAAATAGTGATACGGCGTTCTATCCTCTCAGACTACACCTAGTTTATTTTGTTTTTTATTTCATAGCTTTTTATCAATTTTTTTCTCGTTGAGTGGGGGGGATTGAAAAAATATGGATGCTGAAACATTTTTATGTAAATAACATAATTGTTATTCGGTGGGTATATTGCCTTAAGGCAATGAGGAATTCCAGCCCAACCCGGAATTAAATTTTAAAAATGTTTTCGTGTACACGTGAATATTTTTAAATTTTGCAGTAGGTTGAAATATCTCAAAAACGCACGCAAAAATAAATAAAAAATGTTAAAAATAGTATTCATTTTAAAATCGTAAATAATGACGTCACTTCTTATATCTACGTGTAGTACTTCCGGTTTCCGCTTAAAGCCCCCGCAACGTTTTGACCATAGAAAAAAAAAAGTATAATTTGTATAATTTGACATTTTAACCAGAGATTATGTCAACTTTATAGGTTTTTCTAAATCGAAACGTTCGTAAAAACAACTATAACATTGAAATTCGCAAATTACGATCAACTAAATGAAGTAATCAAAGCAATGTTCCATAGATTCTTGTCAGGTCAGTGAAAGTAAGAACGCCAACCGTTTCATGACGTCACTACTGAAAAGTGACACACTGATTACAGTCATTTGGCGCGGTATTTGATAAATGTAACTTTAAAAAATCATATCTTTGTAAATAACGCACAAAAAAAAATAATTTCGCTTAGTTAAATAGTACACTAATAGAAAAAAATAAATTAGAAAACAGTGGAATTCCTCATTACATACTGCCTAACCAAACCATTTAATTGAGAAAAAAATAGTAATACCATCAATATATTGAAGTATAATCTACACTTTATGTACTTAATTTTTCGTAGTTTGTGAAGAGATTACTTGACAACCTTGACATTTATATAATTGTTAAACAGTCCATATTTTATTCTAAGAACAGTTTATTCCTCTTAAAAAAAAAACTCAATAAAATTATATTTATGTTCTTACCATTTTGATTTTGGCACCACTGCAGATCATGAGACCTCATAACAGCGGTGACAGCAGAAAATACCCAGTCATAATAAAAATCGTATTGAATTGCTGAAATCTCACGGGAAACCGGGCCCGGAATTCTCTGTGCATGAGTCAAGCGTCTTAGCCATTGAACCACAGGAGCCGCCAATGCCTATGTGGTTAGTTAAAATATTTCAACTATGTCGGTACTTATGTACGACACATTACACAAATTCTTCTTTTCCACATCCCCTCCTAAATGGAGCATGTGGACATCACCAGACGCCTCCAGGAGACTTTCGCCAGCCAGCACTTTCGCCTCCTCACTTGTCCATCCCTCGTGCCTTAGTTCCGCCTTCATATACTCACATCGACTCCGATCTTCGACTTTTCAGACTTTGACTTAATTAAAAAATAAAAAAACACATCCGAAAAGCCATAAAAATCTTATCAATGCATTTTATGTTCCGATTTTGTTTATTTTGTATATAAATGATTTATGTCTGACACACATAAAAAATTGTGACATAATTGCATTTGCAGATGACACTGCTCTAATGTTTACTAGTGACAAATGAAGTGAAACTTATTCTGCGGCTCAAAACGGTGTCAATATAATAAAAATGTGGCTGAATAACAATCTCTAAACTATAAATATTGACAAAACAAAATAATAACATTTAGTATAACCACAGTGGGACAGCCAAAACACAACCTTCAATTAAAAATATGCTTTGAAATACTTAAACACTGAAAGAATTATCAGTACACAATGTAAAATATTTGAGATTAATTTTCAATAAATATTTTTTAATGGACAGAACACATAGAATATAAAACAAAAAAATTTTGAAAACTTTTCCATATCTTCAAGTCAATACTTAACAGCTTATTCCTAAATAAACTCAAACAACCATATTGTATTTTATGTAATTCAATTATAATTTATGGCATAATAGAATGGGGAGGTACAAATAAATCAATATTAAAACCTCTCAAATCTGCTCAAAAATCAAAAATTAAAACATATATTACAAAGCCCTTTAGGTACCCCAGCGTCAAGTTATTTGAGGAATTTGAGGTCTAAGATATAAGTCAATGATATATTTTTAGAATAATAATGTTTGTGAAAGCAAATTATTCTACAAAATCTCAAAAGGAACACTCCCACACTACCAGAAGTGAAACTAGAGGATGGGTCATGGTCTACCACAAACTCTGAATTCGGGCAAAGAAATTTCAGGTTTCTGGGCCCCAAATTTTTCAATATGTTACCCAAACATTGCAAAACCATGACCCGGATTCAATTTAATGAATTTGTAAAAATGAGTTTCTTGGTTTAGGTCGAGAAAACTGAGAAAATTTACTCAAAAACATTCTTAAATAATAAATGGTATAAAAAATATTGTATAACTGTATAATTAATTAACTAGTAGGTAGGAAGGTAATTGTTTGTTTTGCATAAAAAGGTCTGACTTAAAACAGGTTGTAGCTAGTTAGGCAGACTAGACATGATCCAGAGAAATTTAGTACCTAAATGTGTATGTAGTAGATAAAGTTATTTTTATTATTGTGAAAAAAACAATATTATTTTTACCTTTTTTATTATTAATATATTATGTCAAAACATCAGTATAAATTTCGGACAAGGGTTAAAACAAACACGACAAAACATTAAGTTAAAAAAAGTTTTACGTTTTCGTCAAAATTGACCAAATGCATTACATGAAAAAGGTAAGATAAAACAAAACCCTTTTTGCTCATTTTGACGAAAACGCATAAATTATTTAACTTCAAACTGTTTTTAACTTAACGTTCTGTCGTGCACCTGTCTCTAAATTTTCATGGCAATCTGAAAAGCGCCGCCGTTACGCAGTTGGTAAGACTGCCAGCTGTGAAATTAGCGTCATGGATTAAATTCCCGCAAGTTTTAAGAAATATAGTTTTCTCAATTGATCTGGGTATTGTGATGTATTTTTGTAACCTCATTCAATGTTCCCTCTTTCTAATTATAGCGTACATGTTAACATAAATTTATTTTTGATCATACTATATGAATACAAAAATACAAATGGAAAAAATTTATAAAAATTATATAAATAAAACAAAACAATCATCGATGGGATTCGAACACAAAATAGCTTAAAAACCCGATAAATAGTTATGCTTTTAATAATGTCTTTAATTTTTTACTCTCGTAATTTTAACAATAAATAAATTAGCTCACGCCAAACTGCACATTAAAACGATGCATATGTATTTTTTCTAGCCGGTAATCTTAGAGGTTCCGGAGAGTCACAAAAATAAAAGAAGCGTTCAAGTTTTACAAATATCCTGATAGCACAAACAGAGATAATGGGAAGAGGTTGAAATCACCCTGGGACCCAGTAATAAAGAAAAACTGTGAAACAACACATTTACATATTATGACCTGACCATGGATGCTGTAATGTGATCCAGAACATCGGAAAACACAGCAAAGTAACATAGAAAAACGAGTTGTTAGCAGTTGTAAAAATAAAGAAATTTAATCTTGATGTACACGGTTTTTCAGGGCCAGACCGCGAAACTTCAGAGAAATATTCCTCATGGTAAGCTTTAAAAAAAATCATTACGATACGCACCAGACGCGGACAAGGTAAGCGACTGGGTAGGAGAGGGGCAGGGGTTTGTTGAGGTACTACTTGTCCATGAAATTAAGGATTGACTACATTTTGAAATTACAATTATTTTTTTTTTAAACGACTTTTTGGAAAAATTTTGTTATGATTTTTTTAAACTGACTATGAAGAATGCTCCTCTGAAGTTTCGTGGTCTGGCTCTGAAAAACCGTGTATAACTGATTTAACTAAAGATAACAAAAAACTTCCTAATAAACGTATCACCTTATATTACCGATCTAATTACTTTAAAACCCAGTAAGCAGGTCTGCATTCACGGCAAATCTCTTAACCGAATTACAGTCAACGTATCACCCCTGACACAACGCCATTCTGCCCGCCTCTTCCAAACTCTTACAAATGGAAAGCTTTTAGTCTCCGCATCGCCGGGCCGCTGAAGCTTCGAGAACTTTTTGTTTTACATGATTATTTCATTAACATGAACGGGGAGGGGGCAGAGGCGAGCGCCATCTATGGCTCTATGCTCCAAAGGATTAACCCTTTCGGCGGCGACTTAGTTCCTGCCTGCTTCTGCTACATAGTGCGCCGGGTTTAAGGGAATTAAAACTAATATTGAGTGTACATTTATGCATTAGTGTCACACTGTACACGAATCGTTGAGTTCCGAAATCCTCCATGGCCCCTTTTTTGAAATTCAAAAAATACTTTCAGTGGGGTATTTTTAGTTTAGTGACGCGTTTTCATCCGCCTCGTGGTCAAATGGTCAGCGCGTTTGTAAAAGGTCTCTGGTATGATTCTAGACATGAAGTGTTTATTTGAAACTTAAAATAGTTTATAGTCCCTAGGCCTCGATTATGATGGAAATATTAAATGTTTCTTAAATTGTATCTACAAAGTAAAATTATGTTTTCTGTATAAAAAAAAATGATTGATTTTTTTTTAACATGTTTAATTACCAGTTATCGACGAAAATATTTAAAATTTCATTTTAATATTGATATTAGTTTATACCGTCTCAGCATATACTAATGAAGATAGCCGTTCATAATCGCTTTCCTGGACATACTTTAAAAATAGAACTGGTCATTTTATCATCGTGTAATAAAAATAATCAAGGTATGCTACCGTTGGTGCACTAATTAATGCACTGCTCTATACACCATATTGTGCAGAAAGGAAACACCGATGACGAAAATGCTACGTAGTGGCATTAAAAATATTAAAATTGAATAAAATCATGGTTACATTCATATATTCCACTATTTATACATATTTTGGTTATATTAATACGGTTTTCGTCCTTTTTCGAAGCGGGATATGGGACGCATGGCCGTGGTCTCAATTTAGAATTATCACTGTATTCCTTCACTGCCATGTTGAAAAACTAGCATATGGTGATTGTACTGACCGTGTGTATTTGATTGCTCACAAATTAATAATATTGCAGTGAGGGGTATAGTAAAATCTTTTACTATTGCTAAGTTTTGTTATTTTCGCGATATAATGAGGAACTTTAGCCCCACGGAAAATTGGATACAAAAATGTTTTCTTGCGCGGGGTAAAAATTAGAGCATCAAATTGAATTGCAAAGTTTCTTGAAAATGTACGGAAAAAATAATAAAAAATATTTTGATAAAAACGCACTGCTTTGAATGACGTTACTGGTTCATGTGAATCAACCTATGATCTGAGAGCTATGGAAGATTTCCGGTCTGCTTGTCGCTTCTGGACCAATGGGAAGAACTGAATGAGAATAAGTGAAAATGAACCTCTGACGTTACACGCAGAGTTATTTAAGAAATACAAAACATTAAAAAATCGTAGCGCTGATAACATGTATATAAAAATTTTAAAAAAAAAATTGCCTTGGTTTAATAGTCTATAACAAATTAAAAAATTACTGAACATCCTAATTGTCAAGAAATATTTGCTTAATTTCATTAAAAAAATTGTTAGTGAATATGCAGAACTGAAGAAAGACACAAGTCTTTATAAACGGTATCGGGAAGGAGGTAAGTGCTTTTAATATCCATATATATATATATATATGTATATATATGGATATTAAAATATATATATATATGGATATTAAAAGCATATTTATATTTATACACTAGTGGGCCCGGCAGACGTTGTCCTACCCAAACGTTGGCTTGCCTGCTAATAAGGGTTAGTTTTTCTATTGGCTAAAAGTACTCGTTGTGCTTCAATCAAAATCGTGGTAAAAAACTGCTCTAGTGCCATAACCAAGCGAGAAACTACGGTAATACGCGTTAATGAAGAATGTGGTTGAATTCCAAAAAATAAAATAATTCATTTTCAAATTTATAATTATTTTTGCATTTGACAAACTCTGCTCTTCTTACCAACAGGGGTGCACTTTATTCATGAATGCGATTTTCAAAAATGTATTGAATGTTAGTTGATATTATTTTAGTTTTACCAAAAATCCAGTAAAAAAATAAATGGGAAGAAATTACGAAGAATTTAAGAAAATAATCTGATAGCGATCCATAAAAAGCTAATGTTGTTTCTTAAACTTTTTTTAAATACAAATCATACAACATTCTTCCATTTTTTTGTATGTGCATTCTCGTCGAACGCAACCCTGGGGTGTCAATGAAAAAAGGTTTATGCTTCAAACTTTTTTTTTACATATTTGATTGAATTTTTTGTATATACGAACACGCGCAGTGTAAAGATCTACAGTTCGCTGAAAATCGCCCGTAAATCAGTCAAGCCGTTTAGGAGGAGTTTAGGGACATCACACGTACATAAAAATTATATCTATAAAGATATATATTTATTTATATATGATAAAACAAAATATATTTATGCCTTTTAGTGGATTTTCACAGTTGTAACTTCAATCAAAGTACTTAAATAGGTAAAGCATTGTACATATTTATGATAAAAATTGTGCATACATATGTAGTTATGACATATAAAAATTGTACAAAACACTTATTGTGAAAAAAATTTCACCGTTTATTGACAATTTCGGCATGATTTTATGATCCAACTAAATATCACAATTTTACTATTTTGATCTGTATATTAAAAATATTTAATAAACAAAAATAAACTAAACATATTATTGTAAGATGTCACTCCCCTTTATGTACTCAAGAATTGTTTTTCTTTTTATGAAATGAGAAACGTTAATATAAACATACGTATTAAATTTATATGAATATCTTTGTTTCGTTGTAATTAATTATTATTATACAGACTAGATATGGACGTTTCGGTTATTTAAAAAAAATTGCAGGAACATTTATGAACTGATATTTTTTTCTGAATAAACATTAAAAATGTACATATTTATATATATTTAGTTACTTCAAAATAAAACAGTGCTAATTAAGTTGAAATTGTAAATGAAGACTTCACGGTGGTGTAGGTATAGCGGACTAGATCCAACCCTTATAAGGCTGTTGATGTTGGCTTCATTCCGAGTTAATCCTCTTAATAGATTCTACAGGACTCTCCGTCTAGCTGCGCTACAAAGCAGTCCTTACGGCCTCTACAAGGATAAGATAATAGGATGACGATGCATAATACAAGATTATTATAAAAACACTTTTATTTTATAGATTTCATGACTTGAAAAAATATTTTAAATATAGCTAAAACTATTCAAAATATAGCTATCTAATAATAAATATTATAATATTTTGATTTTAGTGTTTTTATGCTGTGGTATTTATTTGTTTATTTTTACTTGTGAGAAAATGCAGAAGGTATTTTAACATTTAAAAAAAAAAAAAAATATTTTATTTATTAAATCATACAATATTTTTTTTGTACTCCCAAGAGTTACAACAAACTCATTTTGGGACAGAAAAATATTTACATCTAGATATGGTTACAATAATAATATGGCAACAAATAATAATAAAGTAACAAGTAATAATATGTACGTAAAAACTGAAATAAGATAGCAAGCAAATATATAATACAAAGAAATTTAAACAATCCATAATATAAATAAAAATGATATATTTATATATTGCAAGAAAAAAATATTTAAGGAAAAAAAAGTGTTTATGTCACTCTTTCGCTACAATGCGAAAAAGACTAATTCACTGCCAACTGGCTAATTGAAATCGACAAAAGCGACGTTTCGTTACTGTAGGGTTTTTTATGCTTAACCATTATTTATTTATTTATTTTGTTGATTGTTATGCACGCAGTGCTATGTTGAAATTATTACGAAAAACACAAACCTAACACAGCATACATTATAGACATTTAATTTAATTATCATTTATATAGAATTAAAATTTTTATATATTATAAACATCTAATTTAATTTTCGTCTATATACAATTAAAATTTTAATTTATTATAAAAAAAAAAAAAAAATCTATAATTTATTTATAAAATATATAAATTTTAATTTTATTATAATATATTAAAATTTTAGTTTATTATAGACATTTAATTTAATTATCATTTATATAGAATTAAAATTTTAATATATTATAAACATCTAATTTAATTTTCATCTATATACAATTAAAATTTTAATTTATTATAATAAAAGAAAAAAAAATAATTTTTATAATTAATTAATAAAATATATAAATTTTAATTTTAATATAATATATTAAAATTTTAATTTATTATAGACATTTAATTTTTAGGTACACAACCCAATACGAATTTATAATATTATGGACAACATGATGTTATGATAATACAGATGATTTAATTAAGTTTGTGTTATGGTTTTGTCTGTGGAGTGTGTGTTGTAGGAGTAGATTTTAGATTTTGTTAAGATAAAAAATGTTAATATAAATAGTACAAATGAAAATCTGCTTCTGCTTTAAGCCAAGAACTAATTTTTATGTTATGTATAATTTGTATATATGTATTATACCATTTAATAAGCTATAATATCGTATCTCATAATTTTGAAATATTTTAGTAATAATTAAATAAATCGACTAATTACTACTAAAATTTACAAGTAAATATATCCACTAAAACACTTGTAAAGGAATCAATACATACAAATAATTTTATCGACTTTGATTAATCAACATATTACAACAGAGATGAAGAACATTTAAGACAAGGTAATATGGAAGTCTAGGTATCTACAGGGCTTATGAACTGTCAATGGCTGGTTTAAGTGGCCACTTTACAGACTGTGTAACATTCACCATTCTGCCTATATTTGAACATCTATATTTCTTCAATTCTTTCATCTGTTGATGTTTGTTAAGTTAAAGAGCTGAAACCTTTATTTATGCGGAGGATATTCATCTAATTGAATTATTTCACCTACATACTAGGCAACGCCTGAAAATATTATTTTTTCAATTTCTATACTTCTTCATTTGGCCAGAATTTGATTAAGTTTAAATAAATGCAATTATGGGACCAAATAAAAACATTGAATATCTTAACATTGGAAATTCTATATAATATTTGTTTAACTAAATTTTATCCGATCAATAGATTTTTTTTAAAATTGAGATCCTAAATTCTTAATGAAGGCAATGTTTTATTTTATTTTTTAAATATTTTCCTATGCTTTGTAATAGAATCGTGTCGGTGGCAAATTAGTCAATTTCTAAATTAAGAATGAATCAAAAAGATTCTTCAGTTAATACAGGTATACAGATTTATAAAGAATAACAAAAATGCTCACTCTAGAGGAATTAATCAACACAGAAAACATAAAAATGACATTTAAGATGAAAAAAAAAAATAAAGACAAATATTAAATTTAATTTTAACTGCAACATACATTGAATAAATACAAGAGCATCAAATAATTTGACTTGCAAACAACCTAGCAACCAAAAAAAAAATACCACGCTAATAAAATCTCATTTGGAAAGTTTGAGAAAAAACACGATTTTTTGACAATTGTAACGATGCTGTTATACAATTATTTTTCCCTTTTTAATTAGTCTATATTTACATATATTATCATGATATCAGAAGCGAAGTAACTGCGAACTTAATATCATTTGTAATTTCCGTAAATGGATCCGCCTTCCTGTTTGACGTGCAAGTTCAAATTGGAAAACGGTTCCTCTTAAATATTTCTACTTTACTTCAAAACACAGGTGCTACCAATTACTTTTTCATAAATAAAAATGATAAAATTTAATTTGTTTGCTACAGAGAGAAAAAAGCATTTTCTAGGGGGGAATATGGAAGTCTAGGCATTTACAGGGCTTATTTATTTATTTATCATATATACAGCCTAAGCCAATTACAACAGTTACATGAAGAAACATAAATGCAAGAAACTGAACAAAAAGAACATAAAACTATGTAGCAAAGACAAACAAGGGCAAAACAATAATTGTATATAATATTTACATCAAAACGAAAGACATAAGATTTTAAGCTAAATCATGCTAATTCAACTTCATCCCACACTGTTTAGTCGCGAAGAGATCTACGAAAAGCCGGATGATCTATCCCAAAGAATTCAAAATCGTGTGATAAATTGACTTATCTTCACATTCTGGACATTAGGGCATAAAAACAAAAGTTGCTCTTAAAATATATTATAAATAGCAGATTTTGACTTCTGGTGACATAGTTGGGAACATAAAAAGAAATTGATTGCAACAGAGATGGGACATTACTTATAGCATTTAGTATTTTGAAAATCTCCAATAAAGACAAATTATAAAGATTGCTCTATTTCAAAATAGAAATAATAACCCCTTTGTAATACGAGCGAACCATGCCACTTTTCTTAGAAAACGGTGTTGGACAGACTCAATATGGCCAATATGAGTCCTGTAGAATGAAAACCAAATAGAAGAAGAATATGGCATGTCGTTGGCTGGTTTAAGTGGCCGCTTTAATATCTTTCCTCTGTGTTGATATCCAGCCAGTCCGCAAATATTTGGACTGACTCAAAACATTGATGATAAAACTAATTTACGTTTCGCATAATTTTACTGAAAATAAATGTAAAACCGTTTAATTTCCCCACTAAAAATATTTTGCTGATAATGAATCATTCATATTTTTGTAGCCGTTTATATGACAGAAAAAATCCTTGCCAAAAACCAAAAGCTTTTCTGCTCATTAGTCGATCTGCGAAATGCGTATGATAGAGTTGACAGAGAAAAAATATCAAAGATGTTTTATCGGAGTATGGAGTGAGCTGACATGATCTATATTTTTTTTTGTATAAAGTCAGCACAGCATGTATAAGAGTAAATAGATCATACACATCTTGGTTTTACATTAATTAATAAGTCAAACAGGGTGATGTCAATGTATATATTGATATCTATGAAAAAACTGAAAGACTTAATAATGGGAGCATAAATGAGTAATTTAACTGTCAATCGTCTTTTGTTTACTGATAATGCCATATTTTTGCTGAAAACAAAGATGAACTGCAATTCTTGGTAATAAAAGTCAACGATTCATGCAAGGAAAGCGATTTGCTGATGAATGTCCATAAATCGAATGTTATGGTTTTTGAAAGAAATTAATGTATTACTAAATGTAGAATTACTGTGAATGGGGTTGTACTGAAACAGGTAGAGGAATTCGTGTATCTAGAAAGTATGTTAATTAGGGGTGGAACGACTGAGAAAGATATTGAAAGGAGAGTGAGTGCCCGGAACAGAGTAAACGGTACACTAAAATCAACCTTAGCAAATAAATGTTGGTCGCAAGAGGTCAAATTAGCAGTTCACAACGGAACCCTGGTCCCGAACTTGATATATGGGAGCGAATTGTGGACTTGGAAAAACGGGAATGAAAGTAGGCTAAATGCTGCCGAAATGCGATCTCTCAGACGAATGTGTGATAAAGGTGTGTACGATATATGCGCAAATGTTGAGATCCGAACATTATGTAAGGCTGAGATAAGCATTATCGACAAAAATCAAGAAAGGAGCTCTGCGTTGGCTTGAACATGTAGAGCGAACGGACAGCGAAAGAACGGTTAAAATATGCTTGAGAAGATGTATGAATGTAGAGGAAGCGAGATCAGTTTGCAAAAATACGGTTATGTGGTGTTCTATCCTCTCTGCCTACTCTTACGGGGAAACGGCGTGATGGTTTATTTGTTTTGTTTGTTCAATTAAAAAAAAAGTTTAATTTTACATTTTTGCTCTCAAAATGTTTTTTTATTCTAATTAAATATTTAAAACGTAATAAATTACTGATCAATTTGATTTTTAAAAAGGCATAAGGGATGCAAAAGTTGACGGTTATAAATACAAAGCTGAAAAAAATATTTTGTAACTTGGAGGTTCGCGCGCAGATCTGCAGTTAACAATATTTATTTATGTAATCAATAATATTCAACTTCAGGAAATAAATCTTAACAAAACTCTAAAATATCATTAAAACACAAAATATCGTAAAAATCGGTAGTTTCTGAAAAAATGTAATGAATGTTTTCATTTCAGTTAAATTAAATGAGAAATATCTGAGGTTGAAACTCTCTGGTGTACGCAAAAGTAATATTGCAAAGTGAAAAGGCACTTTAAAATATACAAGTAATTTTGTACGTCTGTCTTAGAACTCTGAATTATTTGGTGTTAAAAATAGGGAAGGGTTGAGTTAAGATCGCGGGAATTCCTAACACAGCCGACAAGGATCTCCCACTACCACTAAATACTTATAGCAGATCAAAAGTATGAAAATTAAATAATGTAAATAATAAGTCAATATTTTGATGTAATATTGACAGAAAAATGTTGTCTTTATTTTATGTATCTATTTATTCTTATTTTTTGTCTTACAAACTAAAATTAATAATAAAAATAATGTGTCCTAACTGGGGTTACCCGTGCCGGGGACACATAAAAACATACTTTTTAAAATATATTTTTACATTTGAGAATAAACAAAGAAGACCAACTCAATAAAAAAAAATAATGAACAAAATGTTCAGACAGTTTTAAACACTACATATTTATGTTTATAATTAATTTATGTCCATCTATATTATTTATATTAAAAAACGCACAATGAAAGAACAAAAACCTTACATAAGGTTTACACTTGTGGAGCAGTTTTATTCAAGTTGTTTGCCAAACGATTTTAAAAATGTCACTACCAAAAAAGACAAGGGCAAAATGAAAGAATGGGTATTCGATCAGGAGTTTAAACATACAATATTCACAAAATAATGTGGATAGAAATAACTTTATCAAAAAGGATTTGTACCTATTATGTACACATTTAGATTTTGAATTTTGGTATTCCCGTCTTGTGTATATTTTTTCTTTTTTATAATTGCGATTTCGTGTATTTATTTTCTCTTAAAAAATATATAGTTAAATTATATATAGTTATATACTATATATATATAAACAGTTAAGTATTATACGTACATCTTTAAGTTACGTAAGGAGTAATATTATTATACAAATAGAGTAATCATATGTATAAATGTAAAGGATTTTCACCGACAAGCCATAACAATTGGCTTGGTAAGTCCTAATTTTTTGCATGTATATATATAAATGTACTCTAAAACTATTACTCCGGTGACAACTGTCGTCAAGCCGAGGCAATACGGTGGGCTAGGCCATATACTGCGGATGCCGCCTTAACCACGCTTGCATACTTTACAAGGCATCAGGTTCTCGACGTCCTGGAATGCTGACTGTTTGTCGTCAGCTTATGTCAGAACTTCGGGACGAGAACCTGACTTGGGAGGACGCAAAGGAGTTGTCAGTCGACAGAGATGCATGGATACTCTTTGTGAATAACATATGCTCCAACTGGGTAGCAAACATGTAATTATGATGGTCATATATGTATAATATAATGTATAAAAAAACATGTAAAAAGTAAAATACATATTTGAAAAATCTTATAGAAAAAAAGTGCATACGTCACTTCTTCTAACAATTTTAGTGACATGTACCTATTTATCTCAATGCCACAGACTTATTTATTGAAAGGGGTTTTTTGAATACTGGTGAACCGGATACTTAACAAAATGAGTATACACAATTCAAAAATTTCAATTAATAAATGGCTGTGACACGGATTATCGACAAAAATTGTGCTTTGATGGTTTTAATATGCACAGCGAATTAACAGCGGTGAACGTTGATAGTTGCAGCAAGCGAGGAAGACTGAAAAAGACACAACATGACCAAATAAAACAAATATTGGAAAATGGACATGACTGTCAAAAGTCGAAATAATATGCCTACGTGCATAAGATGCATAAATTTAGAGGAAGAAGATGTGGGGTTCTATCTTTTCTGCCTACCCCAACGTGGAAACCGTGTGAAAGTTTAAACGTTTTTGTTTTGTTTAACTGAATAACCCCTTTCAAAAATAATATTTTACTCTATTGAGTAACATACAAATTGTAGTTTTAATTGTGCCAAGTTTTTTTTTTGTGAAGCATTGTTTTGTCTTTAATATTATGTTAATTTAAGTAAATAGTTCACAAATAACTTGAAAATGTTTCCTGAAAAAAATTGCAGCACGCGGACGATTGACAAAACTTGATTTCAGCTTTTGTTGAATCAAAATAAAAATAATACATTACGTATGAAGTGAAAATAGGAAAAGGCGGACTGGAAAACTTTTAAGCGCTCCCTTACATTGTTAATAAACAATAAATCGAAAGGGGGTTAGAGAGGGGGTCGCTAGAAGACTCCTAACGAAGGGGATGTGGTGAAAAACCTCCCCCAAAAAGTAAGAAACCGAGGCACCTGGCTTTGAATTATACAGGCGATTCCTTGTAGAGCCACACCCTTGAAGCCTCCCACCGGAAGTTCAAGAAGACTAACATATCCTTCTGTATTGTTTCCGGAAAACTTTGCGCACGTTCTTCTTCTTCATTCTTCCTCCGAAAGGCGGGGTGGAGAATTTAATAGGTGTTAAACGGAAATTATGTAAATATGTTGCGAAACGTATATCTTAGTCTGTCTGCCAGACCCTGCGGTGAGATGAAACGCAGGGGACTTATTTCTCTTCTGCATATTGTTTCAGAGTCACTGTACTTTACTTAAAAAGATACCAATGCAAGGGAGAAGAAAAGGGTACGGAAATTAAAGACCACTTTGATAAAATAAACGATATTTTTTGAGAACTATTAAAACGATTATAAACCGGTTTTACAAACATTTGTAAGTAACATCGATTCCACGTTTAACTAATGTTTCGTATTGAGGCCGATTGTAGCGTTTTATAAACGTTCATAGCGTTGTCGTTATCGGTTGGTTAACTCTCCTTTCTTGGTAATTAGTTACTTGTACACATTGCATCTAATAGCTTTTATATCTCCAAAATTATAATAAATACCAGGCGAGGATTTTCGGTATTCTTTCATTATAACATACAACATATAATACAACATTATTTTTAAGCAGGTCGACTACCGGTTAAACATGAACTTTTCTAACCATGCTGAAAGTATGCAGTACCATGGCATAAACTCTCTTAAAAATCGATGAATAATGTTAGACCAGTTATTTTTTTTCAAATTAATAAATAATAAAATTGATTCTTCAAACCTACTTGAAGGACTTCTATTCCGTGTGCCATCTAGACTGACGAGAAAAAATCTTCTGTTTTACACTAAAAACGCGTCAACAAACTATTTTAAACAATCTACTATACCTAGAATATGCGACTAATATAACAATATATTTACCGAAGCTAATATTTTGGTGACAATGTATGTAAATTTAGGTAAAAAATTATTGAAATTTTTAGAGAAGCAGATATTTAACTTTATTATTATTTTATATACATATATTTTTCATTTTGTTTCTTTTACATTTATAATATTGAACATAATTTAAATTATTGTATTAAGTGAAAACAATTTTTTTGGTGTGTGCATGAGTTTCTTACACTAATATACAAAGAAATTGGCAATATACGTGTACATACTGTTTGTTTACCTAATAAAATAAATAAATAGTTATACATTTGCGTACCGATTGAAAAAATATATAATTAAATAATTACTGAAAAAAACAAACAAGCTTGATTCAGAATAACAGAGATCAGAAGTTTGGTATTTTTTGCTCTTTATTTCTCATCAAATTTTGATTTTGCAATTTTACACTCCTTTTTTCCTTAATTTATCATCCACCACTCCTAATCACTTTCCTATTTTTTCTTCCTATAATACCCTTCTTTTGTCGCTAAATTTTATTACATATTATCCGTACATCTGTTTGTATTTAAAAAAAATCAAATAAAAAGAAATTGTTATTTCGTATTGTGCACAGAAAAAATATTTTATTGGGAATTGGAGATAAATCACCTGTACATTCGAAAGCTTTCCAATGTGTCGCATTGTCGCGGCGATGTAGTTAAAAAGTACCGACTACACGATTGTCTCATCTGCGTCTCATTCTCGATGCTTTAGATATTATATTCGTGAGCGAGAGAGACGATTTCACGCGTGACGCAGGCCAGCCTGCAGCACTACCACAGTACGCTAGTTACTCTCGGAGCTCCGTTAAGGGTGACCCGTTTGCTCGTTTGTGAGCATAAGCAAACGGTTATTTTAATAGTTTTATCAAAAATATTATATAAATATAAAATAGACTAATTACTTACTACCCGATTTCGGCCAGTTAAATGCATTAAGATTAGTTATGTTCTGCGCCGATGCCGTATTTTATACTGACGGATGTTTTGACGCATTATTATTTGATAATTTATTTCGTTCTAATTCTTCTCGTTCTCGTTCTTATGAATTCATTGCCATTCTTATATTTTTACTCAAAGTTATTTAAGGTAAATATTATATACGTTCTAGGTATGACAAAAAAACAAAATTTACATACTTAACGTCATTGACCTACCAGAAATCTTACTTATATATAAGTAACAAATTACAACAGGGATGAAGAATACCTTAAAGAAGGAAATATGGAAGTCTAGGCATTTACTAGGCTTATGAACTATGTAACATTCACAATTTTGCCAATGTTTGAACATCCGCATTTCTTAAATTCTTCAATTTGTTGATTTTAGTGAAGTTAAAGAGCTGAAACCTTTATTGTTGGGAAGAGATTAATCTAGCTGAATTATTTCACATACTAGGTAACGAGAAAAATGGATGTTCAAAATGGTGAATGTTACACAGTGTGTAAAGTGGCCACTTAAACCAGCCAATGATAGGTCATAAGCCCTGTAGATGCCTAGACTTACGTATTCCCTTTTTTAAGGTATTCTTCGCCCCTTTTGTTATTTGTTAATCTTAATGTCTCCCGAGGGGGTAAATTCCAGTATTTTGTCTCTTAACATTTGGACAAACTCAAATATTTTTAACTTGTATTTGTTTATTTTTTTATTTTTTTATTATATTTATGATTTTTACAGATATTACAAAACAATAATGACTTATATATTTACAACGCTAGAGTCAATTAAAAAAAATACACCTTTAAATGCACAATACGTAATATACGGTTTATGGAGAAAGTTTACATAATTGTATGCATGCGACGTTTGTATTCATGTGTGTGTATGCGTGAGAGTCAATAAGAGAAGGAGGGTGCGTATGTGTAAAATGAAAGTAAAGAAAAAACGTTTAAAAATGTGTAAGTATTTATAACGAAAAGAGAGAGCTTTATAAGGTTTGATTAGTTTTTAAATGTATACCCGCAATCGAAACCTTTTTTTTGGCTTAGTAATGTTATGATTCTTTTATTGTATTTTAAAACTTGTATTTCAAAGACCGTTTATGAAAAAAAGTTGAATTAAATTGGTACATATTGAATAAACAGTGTGCAACGAGTCCCATATAATACGGTAAGTAACTAAAAAATAGAGTGCATACCAAGTAATGTCCACAATAAATATAGTAGGTATTACAATACGCTTACGTTGGTACAAAATAAACATACACATGCATATTATATGTACCTACATAATGCATGAATAAAAACACATAAATTTGATATTAATGATTCGAATGATAAAATAATTTATACTTAATTATCATAATTTCGAATGCACTTTCTATCTTTATTGTAATTTGTATTTTTCAAACCAATAAAATTTGTCATGTATTGTATATTAGTGTATAATGTATTTTTATTAGATTTTTTTTTATTTCTTAAATTACATAGCTTGTATTACAATTAGTATATAAACTAATATTTACACTTACTTTGTATAAAAACATATTTGAATCATCTTACAGTAAACATTCCATTTCTTGCTAAATGTTATTAAATATATGTAAATAATCACTTACCGACTTTTCTATGTCTACCAGTTTCGAGACGTACCCGTCTCTTCGTCACGACACAAATCAAATTATTAACAATTAACCAAGGACACTAACGAAACCGGTAGACACAAAAAAGTTGGTAAGTGGTTTTATATAAATATTTCATAACATTTAGTAAAATGTTTGACCACAAAGAAAATAATTGAATAACATTTTTAAAAAAGAACATTTAAACTCCCCAAGTTTATTTTAATCCAGAACATTAAAAAACAATATTTGTTTGTAAAATAATTTAAAAACAACGATACGTTTTTTTTGCTTATTGATATTAAGTTGAGAACGTTCCCTTCAGTAAGAACTTAAATTTTATCTATGTGATAAAGTAAAATATTCAGAACATGGTTTTCCTCGCCAAAACTCTTATCTAAATTATATGTAATTGATCAAAGCCATACTATATCAAGTAAGCATGAATTTAAAATGATTAACTTGATGAAGAAGTCGTATCTCCTTCTCCCCTTCTCCCCTACCCCTTACCCCATTCCCTATCTTCTTTTCTGAACTTCTACCCTTAACTTGTTAACTTTCCCCACTTGAATCCTCCCTCGTATAAGTATTTATTATGATAATATGGTACCTGATATTGATATCTGTTTTTGTCTGTTCCACGCCCTTCCAATCGAAAGTTCTAGAATAATTATAAATTAATGAAGAATCGTTTTTCTATTTAATTTTAAAATCCTGTGAGTTTTTTACTTTCAGGATAAAATAAACCATTTTCAGTAAAAGTAAAATAAAATAGAACAGTTATAAATTTGCTCATGCTTGTCGAAAAAGTAAACTTAAATATCCACATATAAAATTAATGTTGGCATGAAACTTTCTTTGTAATAGTAATATGAAGTTTTCTATTTTTCTTAATTATCAAATAAACTTATATTTAGCTCGTTACATTATTTTTTTTCGTTCAACACGTTTTATTTTTATACTATCCATACTTAAGTATAATGTTAAAGAAAAGTGTGAAGTGTGTACTATGAAAAAAAATATTTATTTTTATCAAATAAATGTTTATAATTATAAAGTCATGGGTCAGTCATATATATTGTAAGTATAAAATGACGTATAAGAAGATCAAGAGCAGGTGAATAAAGAGTAAACTTTTTTTTAACCATAAATTATTAGAGGCACCGTGGCGCAGTTGGTTAGACGGCCAACTTTGAAACTGGCGTCGCGGGTTCGATTCCCGCCAGTTGCAAGAAAAAAAAATCCAAGAAAGGTTTTTCTCAATCGGTTTGGGTGTTGTGGTGTATTTTTTATTACCTCATTCTATATCCCCTATATCCTACCTGCTGACAAGCTTAAAAAAAAAGCATAAAAAATTCTTTGAATAAAAATTCTGTCAAACATCTCCTTATTCTTTTTTTAATACTGTTTTTTTTTTGTATTCGATAATTTTCTTTTTTTCTAAAATTAAAAAAAAAATAGTATTTTCAGTTTGATGTTAATATTTTATTTGTTTATTGTATATTTTGTGATTTATATTCATGCTTAATCCTTTTTTGAAATTTGTATTTTTTCTAATTTGCATTCATTTATTGTTTTTAAATTTTATTACTATTGATTTGAATTGATTATTATTTGTAACATTTTTTTCGGCCTCGTGGTGTAATGGTCAGCGCGTTTGCCTATCATGCAAAAGGTCTCGGTTTCGATTCCCGACACGGCTGATTTGAAATATTTATTTAAAAAGGTGGTTTAACACTTTTTTACCCTGGACTGGTACCTGAAGAGTAACACTGATGAAAATGATCAAGATACGCTGCGATTAGTGTATCAATGCAGTGTCTTAAACACCATTAGGTGCGGAAAGGGAATGGCGATGAATTAATTAAGCACAATCCAATGAAAAAAACACATATTTAAAAAGAAGTACTTGTCTAAATACAGAAATATCCTAATTAGTCTGGACCTGAAACAATGTACCTCTGTACATTATAAAACTATGATAAAAAAATAAAAAAAAAATAAATTTTAATTATGAAAGTATTTATTATAACATGACCATTAACAAAAAAAAACTTAATGTTTGGTCGTAGGAATAAAGAATTAAGGGCAAACACTGTACTAGGCAATAAAAATATTAATGAAGTAAAGAAATTAGTTTATTTGGGCAGCAAAATTACTCAGGATGGTCGACCAAAATCAGAAATAGTCAGCCGGATAAAACAAGCAAGAAAATCATTCAATAAGAAATCTTAATTGTTTCAATCTAAAAATAAAAACCCAGATACGAAAAAAAAAAATTTAAACTCTAGTGGTCTGGAGCATAATGTGGACTATCGGACAGGCAGAACAGAGGCGGTTTGGGGCGATTGAGATGTGGTGCGATAGGCGCACGTTGAGGATTCTTTCGTCGGAGCATGTTGGGAACACCGAGGTCTTTAACGGGGCTGGGAAGTCTAGATGCTTGTTCAATAAAATTGCACAGCAGCGAGCCAAATGAATAGGCCATAACATAATTCACCCAAGCCTGCTTCTTCCATGACCCCGTTTAAGCTCCATGGGCCAGATTATCTCCGACATGCTTTTCAATTCAACAAAGGTATAACTCTCAAAAACATAACTTTTTTTTCGTTAGAAAGGTGTTTTCATGTGGAAATGAATAAAATTAACAATTTCTCACTCCATAACTCATCAAAACGTTGTAATAATTTGCATAACAACTTTAAATCGAAAAGTAGTAACCATTGTGCATATATTTCACATGAGTGCACATATATTTCATTTAAGCTGATATAAATAATAATACGTTACGAATCTAAGATTGTCAAAAATTTGGTCAGCCATTACTCAAAACTCAAAACTATTAATTTCTAATAACCTCGGAATGGAACTGAGCCATTGATACGCTTTATATATAATGCAAATTAAAAGTATACTATAAAACTAGTAATCTTAAACCCTACAATTTGACGATTTTATAATTATTGAATTTACTAAATATTTTTTACTAAGTTTTTCCGTTATTTCAAGATGCGCATGATTGATCATCTCCCCATATTTGTACAGCGCGCAGCTGCCGAATTGACAGCGTCTTAATAAAACCAGGTATGCATAAATTATTTATAAACTTTGAAAAAAATAATAAAAGTGGAAAAAATGCTTTGTTAAAATACGCGACCGTAAAATTCTCATTAAAGCTGCACTTTTTTTACTTTGAACTCATTGTAAGGGTTGGGGTTTGAGGTAGGTACTTTGTCTTCTTACGTAATAATTATTACAGAAATTCTTTTCAGCCAGTTTTTTCCATCTTGCAATATAACCTCCGGAAAGAGCAGCTCTTGAGACTTCTCTGAACAATATTTAAATTTTAACCACCCTCGAAATCTCGAACGCACTTTACCGCTTCGAGAAAATAGAGACGAAACATTGGATATTAAAAATATAAATTTGTGTTTAAATCTTCCTACAAAAGCAATTTGTTTTGTGAATTCGTGGATCAAAGGTACAAGTTCTCATTCAACTCTACCGTAACTCAATTCCCATTTCTCCAGCACGATTTATAGGTATACGAAATTTAGGAAATTGAGAATTTTAATATTTTGAAATTATATTTTAACAAATAAGACTTTCGGTAAATAATAAGATTGTCCATCTCGTAGTCCAAT